>NC_142798.1:65763442-65913442 GCF_049724085.1 Artemia sp. Qi Xiang Cuo
AGTCCATCAAAATAACCCATATATAGGGAGATAGAACACAACCATGCTTAACTCCGGATTTAATATATAACCAGCTGCTAACCTAATTTTCTACCTTATCTGCAGCAGTCTCGTGGATAGCACTAATCACTTTAATGTATTTGTCTTGTATACACGACAAGGATAAAAACTGTACTAAAGCTTTTAAATGAAAAGGATCCAAAGCTTGCTCTTTAATCTTAAAAACTTAGGAACAAAGGTGTTTGTCAACTCAGGCATTCCTCAATTCTTCGACTAAGAGTGACAAGTTGGTCTACCCATCCTCTACTTTTTCTAAAACTGCACTATCTTCTCTTAAAACTTTGTCTGCGGCATTTCTCAGTCTAAAATGTATCATATTACTAAGAAATTTACTGCCTACAGAGACAAGACTAATTCCTCGATAATAACCTCGCCCGCTTTCATCAATTATTCTATGAATTGGCTTAATTAATTTTTTCATAAAATCGTTAGATACTTACATTGATTATAAAATCATTTTCATAATATTAAGTGACTTTTTCATAGCCTCAGAGCCACTATATTTAAAAAACTCATTTACCACCCTATCAGCACCTAGACCCTTATTATTTTTAATCCTTTCAGTACTTTCGATAAATTGTACACTAAAAATAATAAATACTTAAAAAAACATGCATACAAAAAATCTTCATTGTAATAGCAGTCTGTAACAGAAAAACTCTCTGTCAATTGAATTATAAAAATGTTCAGAAAATCTCTCTTTATGTCTGTCGTTTTCATTAATTGTTTCCCCATGTATATGTTAAATGTGACAAATTCGGAGTGGCTCATCACTTTCACTTTATTAACATGCCAGTACAATATTTTACTATTATGCCGTCTAGCTGCATCTTCCAGATCCTCGGCAATTTTATCCATTGCCTCCACTTCACACCTCCTTAGTTCATATTTTAATGTTTTCTCCACTTTCTTAACATTCCTTTTGTTTTCATATGATCTATCACTCAGATAATTATTGTACAAGTCCTTTCTCCTTTCTATTAAACATAAATCTTTTTCACTATTATTCTTAGCTGCAGTTCTAGCTTTCTTCCATAAGACACCTTCAGCAACTTCACAACATATTTTTGTACAATTATTCCAACAATGTTCCACATTATCAAGTTTTAAACTTTCAACTTCAGTATTCAACTGTTCCTGGAAATTTTCTCTCAAATTTTCATCCTGGAGTCTACCAACATCATAACTTTCCGGGAGGTAGTTACCCTTCCGAAATATCAGCTTTGAATCAACCCTAGACACTACTAGATGGTGAACTTTACTTTCAACATCAAAAACAGCACTCCTTCATACCCTAGTATCTTGTATTGATCCTGCCAGTCTTTGATTTCCTATAACATAATCAATAAGGTTTACTATCTTACCATCAAGTGAATAACATGTTAATTTATGAGCCACTTTTGACCAAACACCTTATTGGTTATAACTAGATTCTTATACCTACAAAATTACAAAAGTCTGTAGCCATTACAGTTTTCATTTCCTACACCAAATTTACCTAGGCTCGGATACCATCTATCCCTATTTCTACCGACCTGGGCGTTAAAATATCCAAATAAAAACACCGTATTTCCACCTAGGACCCTGTCTATTTGCTCCTGTAACTGTAAGTAAAATTCATCTGAGTCACTAGTATCTCCGTCAGTCGGTTCTACAGGGGCATATACTACAATAACTGATACCCTGAACTTTTTAGTCATAAAATGAGCCATTAGTATCCTATTATTAATACCTTCCCAGCCTAAACAAGACTTAGCAGCTTCCTTTTTCATCATGAACCCTACTCCTTGTCTATGTACCTGCCTGAGTAAACAAATACTGTATCACCTGAATTCATGCTTCCTACCTCTGAGATATGAGTTTCTGAAAATCCTAATAAGTTCAGTTTTAGTCATATGAAATTGTCAGTCAAATTGTCGATACGATGGTCATTTTTTGACGTCGTAATATTGTAATTTCCAATTTTCATGTTCGTTAAATCATAGAAATTATTTTCACCTCAGGAAAAGCAATGATCCCGGATACCAGTGCAGGACGGAGATCACATATCTTCTCAAGTCTACACTGAAATGCTTAAGCCGGCTTAGAACTGGACAGCAAGAAGTCCCTGGGACCTCTATGAATGGAGGCTTTGTGCATTCCTGGGCCCATCTTTGTCACAACATGGTTTTCAGCACTTGGCGATGCTCTTCTATCAACAAGAGTTGAAATCCTGCACAGACAATCTCAAGCCTATTATCTCCGACTCTTTATACATTCATGTCTACAAATATTATGTTACTCCGGTGAGGCAGTCCATAATAGATAAATTAGCTAGAAAGAGGTTTTTCAGACCGAAGACGCCCGTCAAAACATACCCTATGCTTTCTAAAATCCAGAATATAATTTGTACTTTACTGAAAAAAAATTTCTTAAATGTTTTCACTTATAACTTTAAGAAAACAAAAATTAATTAAGATTTTAATGAACAAATATCAGCATATGCATATTTAACTGACAATGGACATTTTTTTCAGTAAATTCATTTGAATTTTTGTTGCCATTTTTGTTGTTGTTTACTTTGCCATGTTTGCCGAAGACGTCAAATGCATATTTGATTTATTTGTCAGCATCTATGACGTTGACGCTCTTAACCATCATAGTCACAAAGTCATTAAACTCTATATTGTCGTTTTATCATAATATTTTATCTTATATATGTTTGGATCATTTAAAAAAGATGTTTTAATATTTGTATTTTGAAAAACATTCTAAATCTGCTGCGTGAATTTCTTGTGTCAAATCAATTTGGCAACTCCATATGATCGATCAATTTGTTTAAAAGTGTACGCCCATTTTCCCGGTGATATTGAATCGGAATGGGTGGAAATTACATGTGGCGCCCCACAAGGTACCAAATTAGCAGCTCTTCTTTTCCTGGCTGTTATCAACTATGTACTTTCTGACTTTGACGATCGTTTTAAATTTGTCGATGATTTGTCTGCGCTTCTTAAATACCACGTAAAGGATTCGCAAGCTGTAGCCCAGTTCGACCCAAATTTTTTCGATCAGTTTAAATCACAGTGTACTGCGAACAGTCTTCAAATTAATGAGAATAAATCAAAGGTTTTGAGGTTCAACCCACTTAAACGCGATTTTACCTACCCCGCGACTTTGTTCCCTTCTGCTTCGTGTGTGACTATCTTGGGCGTTACCTTTAGTGTGGACTGTTCGTTCTCTATTCATGTACAAGAGCTGGTTAAGAAGGGACATTATGCTATGCGGAAACTGGTGGCGATGCGCCGCCTAGTTTTTCCAGTGTATCAGCTGAAAATAGCGTACCTCACTTTTATTCGACCCATCCTTGAATATGCGTGTCCCGTCTGGGGCCCACAAGTTCATCACATAGATTACTTAACTGATGATTTGGAGGGGATCCAGAAACGGGCTGTAAAGATCCTTCTTTGCGACAAATATGTAGATTACAGCTCCGCTCTGAAGTCACTTGAAATACCAAGCCTTCACGATCGCCGTTTTCAGCTGATGATTCATTTTGGCCAGTTTTTATTGTCTAGTCCTGTACATAGGACAATATTACCACCTAAAATGCCTGTCCGCGCAAATACCAGAAGCAAAAGCAAACTTATGCCCGTCTCGTGCCGCACACACAGACTTAGTAACTCCTTTTTTCCTTTTTTTACAAGTGCTTTTAATAAAATGTAGAGGAGTGTTTTCATGTAAAAATGTTTTCATGTAAAAAAACAGCGCCTTTTAGTGCAGTTTTTTTAATGTGTCTATGACAGCTGTTTTCATTAAAATTATTCTGATTCTAATCAGGAATCTATGAGGGTGTCGACATAAGAATAAAGTATTATGTCATTAAGTAAAGAACCATGTTTAATATTTTTAAATAAGTTAAAAGTCTTATGTTATATTTTTAATTACTGCTATAAATCTAAAATTTATATAAAAATAACTTGAAATTTTTAAGAAAGATAAAATCATTTTCGCAAAAAAAAAAGTAGCTTCCTCATGAAAAACCCGAAGTACATTAATTGGACAACCAGACCCACTGTGTCTTCCTCCAGAAAGGTTACACGTGCTTTTAAACAAACTTTGACTTATCCTCGCGAGTCTCGAGTTCTATGTCGAGATAGATTTACTTTTTTTAGGTGAGTGTATGTGTGTCATCTTTGTAAAATTCCAATTGTAAATTTTTGTAACGTGATTAATTTTAATTTTTCTTTACAGATCTATAATTTGGTCTATAATAATTAGTTCATTACAAGTTTTTTCTGACTATCTTAAGTTTACGTGTTTCTAGTCAACACTTTGAAAGAATATACAACTGAGTTAACATATTCAGATTGCAAGTAAATACTTTTTCACTCAAAAAAAGGCTTGCTGTAAACACAAGTCTATTCTTCAATGCTCAAAAGAATTCCTACCCTATGGTAGGACAATGAATCGATCGTCCAGTCTGGTAAGGGAGTTCAAGTCTCACCGCAACAAAGTGGAGCTGCAGCACTGGAATGCAACGCATAATGATTAAATGTCACCTGTAGACGTGATTCGAGGTCCTCGTCAAAAAACAGTTTTGTTTTTGCTTTCTATACTGTAAAAAGAAGATAACCCCTGCATATTAAAAAGAAAAAAAACTCCAAAGAGCGAACATGCTTAATTAATTTCGCGTACCAAAAAGAGAAGTAATAAGCTGTTTTCAATATAATTCACTTTTTATGATGGGGGTGTGTATAATTTAGCTAAACAAAGGCGCTGATCCATTTTCAAAAGTCTTTAAAAGTATGGTCTAAGATTAATTCTTTTTACAAGAATGTCATAAAGCGAAACAAAGAATTATTTATATATATTATGGATAATAACAATAAGACATATTGAATTAAAATAGTAAAGCATAGGGGTATACCGAGTTAGATAAAGTTATACATGAATAACCTCCAACTAAATCACTACCGTCGTCGTAGTTTAGACTTGGAAGTGGTATATCTAATATCCAATCCCACAAACAATAATCATAAGCTTTTAGTCTGGGGAGCTTTTGTCATAGTGTAATAATGTCGGGTCGCCGTTTATTTCGACCAACTATTTAGCACTTAGTTTTCCAAAGTGCGGACAATCCTATACTCATGACCACCCCCTCCCGTATCACCTAAGATAAAGAGAAAATCCTACCCTGTAACCAGGTTGATTTTTTTTTTGGGGGGGGGAGGGGGGGTAATATGGAAACCCGGTACAGGGGTTAATACTATAGATAATACGATAAGCGCTCGAGGTAAGCGCATTAAATTTAAATAACTTACCCACAATTATAAGCTCTGTATAATTATACTAATTTTGGTAAGGATTAGTGATAAAACGTTTTTGATTCCAAAAAAGATAGCACTTATAAATGGATTTAGCTTCGTGAGAGTACTGTGTGACGTAGAGTTTTGAGATGGTTAGGATAGTGGTCAATGATATTATATGTAATTAGAGAATTATATAATATTGTTTAATCTTTTTTTCAAGAAGTAAGCACTGGAAGTTTCCGCATTTGCTGAAATTTAATCAAACGGCCCTTTTAGAAATCCTAGATAAACCCCTCCGTCAAGTCATAAGTCATATCTGTGATATTGGGAAGTATCGAACCCGTCTGGCTCTCCTCCTTTCTTTCTCCTTACACAATGATAAATAATAAAGGTTCGCACAATTTTTCACATTTGATCAAGGAACTGAGAAATATACAATCGATTGATTAAAGAAAGGAACTTGGAGGATATTTTAAACGCGCTGAGACTCGAGGTGACGGATTATTTTTAGTATTTTTTTGCTGTATATATATCTCTACTGTGGAAAGTAGCGAAACGGATAAATAGTAACTGAAACTATAAAAAACGGAATTTTTATATCAATAAATATATCAAAAGAATCGACTTATTATGCTGATTCCAATTGAGCTTAGTGTTACCCACAAAAGGCTACGAACCTGAGGATATGTGCAAGATTTTTGGAAATTGTTTCAAATATAATTTGACAGTAAATGACTAATCATTTACAAATAACAAATCATAGACAAAATATATTATAAAATTAAATAATATTTTTAAATATAATGTCTTCAATATTGTTTAAGTTTTTTTTTTTTTCATTATAAGTTCTATTTATTCTTGTGTCGGTTTTGATCTTTTTTTTTTCTTTTACCCAGGGTGATCGGATCGAACAAATGATACTAGAACATTGGGTCTTTGACCTAAGTAAGTCTATTTGTCGGTCTACATTCTAAGATAATTAACTTAGTATCAGTTAAATAAAATACTATACAGGTATATTTTAATTAAATATGAAACAGTTCGTTGTAACAAACTGTAAATAAGGAGTGACCCGGCTCAATCGCAACCGAAACTCTAAAAAACCGAATTTTGATATCAATAGATAAATCAAAAGAATAAAATTTTTATGCTCATTTTAAACAAACAAGATTCATTAAGTTTAATCTTACCCATAAAATGTTCAGCGCCTTATAAATTTTGCCTAATTTTCTAAAAAATGAAAAAACGCCCCTTAGGCGTTATAGGACTTTAATGAAAATCACACCATCAGATTCAGCATATCAGAGAACCCAACTATAGAAGTTTAAAGCTCCTATCTGCAAAAATGTGGAATTTTGTGTCTTTTTGCCAGAATAAAGATCACGGATGCGTGGTTATTATTTTTATTTTTTTCTTTTTTTTTTGTCTTCTTCCCGTGTGTTATATTATAGATCACGTATAAAGAGTATATAATTAGCGTGCTATTTTGAACGGACGTGTGATGTTTCCATTATAAGTGACCAAAAAAATAAAGTAAACACTCTAACGCTAAATTTGTCCCTACAGTCATACGAACAAAATTTTGATATAGACATTTTCTTAAGCATGGTCGAAAAATACAATAACTATTTCTTTGAGGATTTATTAATACCCCACAGTCCCCGAGAGTAGGTCTGCAAGTTATGAACTTTGCCCAATGTTTACACATAGTATTGGTAATTGGGAACTATACACAAGTTTTCAGGGGTATTTTTTCTGGTAGTTGGGGGGGGGGGGGGTATATGGGAGGAGAGGTCCATGGGGGAAGTGAGAGTGCTCGGAAGGGGGGGTCTGAGTTCCCAGCATTATTTAAAAAAATGATTCGAAATTAAATAAAAAAACAATATTTTCAACTGAAAGTAAGGAGCAACATCAAAACTTAAAAAGAACAGAAATGTATTGCGTATATGATTGGGTTCGACCCCTAGTCATTACTTCGCTCTTTAAACTAAAGTTTTTTTGTACTTTCATCAGAGTTATGTATTCTAATTAATGGCCTTTGTGATTAACTTGTCGGTCTTAAAGAATTGGAACAAAACTTGTACTTTAGATGAAAGAAAGATTCAATAGCAATTCATCAAACCCCCTAAGATCATTCAGAAAAATTTAAAAATATTACAGTTTTTCAATCATTAGATGTCTTATTTGAGTTAGTTAACATATTTCTATTAAACAATTTAGCCAAAAAAAAAAAAGTAAAAAAAGAAATGATAATTAAATTCAATTATTAAATTACGATGAGAAAATATAAAATATATATTAAGTAAAAAACGTTCAGAAATTAAATAAAAAAAAAGGTTTTATAAATTGAATTAAATATTCAAATTAAAAAAAAACCAAGCCATAACATAGTCTGTTAATTACATGACCCTTAAACTGCGCCAAATCTACATATGGAAGGTCCAGTTTAAATATTTCTCAAAAATTTAGTTTTAAAAACAATAAAAAACAGTTTTTTTCCTTTTGCTGTGTTGTGGTGGGGCCAGCCCCTTTCATATACGGAATAATCTTTGTTCGTTTAAGTTTTAATGTCGCTATAATTAACAACTATCTTTTTTATTCAATCAAACAAAATGACGAAAGAATTCTCATTATGAGAATTACATGTAGATGAGGTGTTTGTTTTGTATTTGCTTATTGATTCCCTATTTGGTTACTTGGGTTTACCCTACCACACAAAACGACTCTTTATATGCCAAGTTTGTCTTAAATTTAAGAATTCCAAAATGTTTTTCATATTGAATCCAACTTAGGCTTTGTCTAGCCGCAAAAACCTAAGTTTTTGTGTATCAACGCTTCATTTTGTACACCTTGGTTTAAAAATTGGTCCCTGTCAAGCAGTTGGCAGAATTTCTTGGGATTTTGACAGAGAAATTTTCTTTGCCTGTTCGATTAGGGCAAAGTCCCTCTCATATTCTACTCGAGTATACTCGGGCTCTCTGAATTCCTGATCGCTATATTAAATTGTTCTACCATAAATATTATATGGTAAGTAATAAATACTTATTTTAATAAACATATTTATTTTTTTTTGAGCAAATGTTTTAAAAATTAATTTTATAATTTTTTAAGTTCGACTCAAGAATAGGGGTGTTTGTTAGAGCTCAGTAAAAAAGATATTGTTTTTTAAATAAACAGCAAATAAGAAACAGAGATAAGTATTAGAATTAAAATTAGATGATATGTTTTGTTTTTTCGCTTCCTCGTTCCATGTCAGAAAAAAAGAAAAAAGCATAAACAAAGATCTTCTAAAAAAGAGATGGAACAGATACCCACCAAAAACATGTCTCAATCCTTCCTAGTTCTTGCTCATAGGTATTAGAGACAGAAGTTATTTTACATGTTGTCATTATAAAATATATTTTTTAATTATTTTTTTAGGCACTGACTAAAACGATGTCTGTAGTACTCCACTTTCCCTCCGACCCGAACCCCCCCCCTGATCAATATGTCGGGTTTAGCCACCTCCTGTGTCCAGCCACACAATTTCCCACACGTATTTCAGCATCACAAAAAAGCCTAGTCCTTTTCGTTCAACCTTTTGGAAACTCTAGTGGGTCACTCTGTCAAGCTATTGAATGATTCTGGAAATGTGTTCTGCATCCCTCCCACAGACAACTCCAGGCGACTAAAGCTGTTTTTTTCATAATGCATATAACAATTAAGGTCTGCAAAGGGGTATTTTGAACCTCATCTCACTCTTTTTTTTTATCAAGAAGTAAACCACCAAGGACTGTTCATCCAAATAATATTTTGACACTGGATCCAAAGATTCATATGGTAATTTTTACACCAGCATTATCAATTAAGATTTTCAAACACAAAGAAAAGCGTCAGAGCGAAAAAAGCTAGACGACATTTCCGAAATCTTTCTTGTTCTGGATGCCATTTATATACAAAAGCAATAGAAATATTATGTCACGATCTAAAACTATAATTGAAAACAAAAGGTATAAGGCCAAGAAACAATTCATTAATCATTTGTTTTACACAAAATTCTAAGCAATATAAAAAAATGGTACCCCTCAAAAAGTTATCGCAACCAAAGGTACACTTGTTAAGCATCGGATCGTAAATGTTAAACTGTACAACTTTCAAAAACGTTAAGAGATCTTGTAGAGAAATAGACACACACTTGAGACTGAGTAAAGCGGCCATCACATGCGTATCTAGCTAAAATCCCATGTCTAAACACGTGTCTGGCAAGAAATCAATGTTTGGGCAACTACCGTTCACATGTAAAATGGGGTGCTTTGCTAAACTATTTACAGCCAAGAATCCAGTCCTAGACTTGATAAATCCTAGTCTGGTATTTTTTAATAGAGACACTCAACAAGAGTCAAGTTCCAAATTTTTAATATTATATTTATACAATCTTTATTTTATTTTTAACTTTTTCTTATTATGTAATCTTTTTTTTCATTTTAATATAATAAGGAGCATCAGACATAAAATTTAATAAATATAAATAACTTGTTTAGCTGGTCTCATCCATTATCTTAGGGACAATAAAAACAGGAAAATTTGAAAATTTTGCCAGCATAAGCTGTCTTGATTGGTAAAAAATGACGACTGTAATCCATTTGAAACTAAATGTTTTAATTCACTGAATTTCACATGTGAACGGTAGTTGCCAAGACTTTGATTTCTGGTCAGACACCTGTCTATACATGGGATTCTGGCTAGACCCTTATCTTATAGACGAGGATTTAAGTTATTTATTTTCTATTTAAATTACTATTTTTTTTTTTGATAAAATAAAAATTTACCCGACTAATTTGTTAATCCAAATCACTAATACTGACAACTATAAATGTATAAAAAGGAAAAAAAAATACAAATATAGCTAAAAAAAAAGAAACCATCTCACGCAGCTTGTTTAAGCATCTCGGCTGTATCATCATCAGAGACTGTTTCACCTAAATTAACGGAAACATATCGAAATTCTTCGACAGTAATACGCCCGTTGCCGTCTTTGTCAAAGACGTCGAAGGCCTCTTTGATTTCTTTTTCAGCATCAATGTCGTTGACATTCTTAGCCATCGCAATCACAAATTCAGAAAACTCGATCGTGCCGTTAGTAGTATGTTAACTTATACTTCTGGGGCGCCCCCGTACAAACAGGTTTTTTTTTTCTGGTAGTTAATTCTACAGGTCATTACACTCTTTGCCAAGAGGAACGAGTATAACGTGATTGGTAATTAGGATTTGAATAAAATGAATATTTTTCGTTAAAATTCATATTTTTAATATATTTTGATTCAAATAGATTATTTTTTATTTTAAAGTTTATTATTGGAGAAAAAAAAATGTGTGGTACATTTACACTATTGGAGATTAATGATGGAACCGACAGCAGCAGCAGCAACGATATACGACTATCCATTGTGGCTGTGGAAATAACCGCTGGCTGTAGACTATGTGTTGAATGGGAAACTATGTATGCTAGATACGTGATATCATTAAGCAAATTCAAGCAGGAGGAGCAGCTGTGTTTTGCTGGAAAAGTAAATATTCTCCATATAAATAAACTTCGGTCAGCATTAGATGTCCTATCGAAATATATTGATGAGAACAAAATGCATCAGTGAATATTATTATTGTAATTATGATCAATAAAACTGTTTCTAAATCAATGGTATTTTTTCTTTATGTAGTAGACTAGCGTATATTTTCTAGAGTAGAAAAAAGAAATTAGGTTTAGTCTGAAGTTGGTTGTGAGAGAGTTATGACTCTAAAAAATGGATAGATTCGAGAAAGATAGAATCATGAGGAATCTAGTTCTTATGGAAAAGCGTTTAATTTTATATATTTATTTTACGGAGTTGTCTATTCAAAGGAATTTATTTTATCGGGGAATGCTTGTCGATATAATTAAAACCGATTCTCCATCATTATAATATTGTATGAAGCTTCTACGTCGTGGTCCAAATGCATTTACACAATTTATTGATATATTGATCACGACACGACAAAATGATATTGTGGATATGCTTTTAAACATTAGTTTTTAGAAATTTAGGACTTTTTTTCATAAGAAAGATGGTGCTCAAGATGATTTACTCCTTTCTCTCTCCCTCGAACAATTTTTTTTAGTTGTTAGCTCAGTTTCATTGTGGTAGTGAGAGTGTCAACACATGGCAAAATATTCCATACATATCCGTTATGCATGTACTCACTGGGCAGCCGGTCATCATGTGAGAATTGCACAATGATTGAAGAGTATGATGAAAAGTGTAGATTATGCAACCCGTGTAAATTGCATAGAGGATATGCTGTACAAATTAAAGGATGTAATGCTTGTCTTGAAGAGGTGTTTGACTCTCATCCTATAGATCACCTATGCCCTATTTGTCAGTATGATAAATGTAATCAGTGGGAGAGTAAATATCCCGGTATGATTGGAAAGAATCCTAACCGTGATTTTAGTTTACTAGTACGAGATTGGTATCGTCGTGGTTTTAGATTGTTCTGGGAGGAGGAACCGGGTCAACGATTCAACTGTTGGAACAACAAAAGAATATGGTTTCTACGTCATCGTTGTGAAAACACTGGGTGTTATGATTATAAGCCCACTGATTTTTATTTGGCTGTGACGGAATGTGATTCGACACTTGAGGACACTCTTTGTGAAATTGCTTCAAATAGACAAATTGAAACATGTTAATTCTATAGAATGAATGATAATGGTATAATTGACTATACAAAGAGATATGACAAGATTGAAGTTACACTCTACTGTAGAAAATGTGACTCTGACATTGCACTACATCAGAATCAGTACACTGTGAATTCAGATAATCTACTTGCACTAGTTGTTGTCAACAAATACCTATTAGTAATTGATGAAATCTAAACAGTAGAAAAGTCATTTTATCATGTATATATATTCTTTTATTAATAAACAATTTAACATAAATATTTAAAACATTTTATTATCTGGGCACTAAAATAAATATTAAATAAACTTTTAAGTAAATTATCTACTAGAAAGTCATTCGATTGAGGTAGGTCAATACATATCTTGAGAAATTTTGCTTGTATAGCGAAAATGCATTAGTATATTAAAAAGAGCTGGGCGTAGAGGAAGCCCTTCATAAGTCGCTAAATAATGTATTCTTTGTTGAATTTGACCCCAATTCACCCCCCAGAATCCGCTACCATAGCTGCGGTATGGATAACCTTTTGGCATCCCCGCTTTCAATAAAAAAATGAGGTACTATCATTTAAAAATGATAGCCCCCTATCCCCCCTCCTATAGGCAATAATTTACAATTTATTTTTGAATCATATTTTTTTAGGTAACTTCCAGTTCAATCTTTAATTCCCAAACCTTGTACATAGCTTAGTCTATAGCTAAATTTGTCACAATAGAAGGTTTTTTTTTGGGATTCAGTTTGAAAATAAAATTCTTGACTACAAACGATGTAAGATATAGCGATTGGGAAACTGCATTAAAAGTGATTTGAACTCATTTCATAAAGACGATCCTGTTTTTTGTCGACATATGAAGAACTTTGTATATTGCAATATTTGCAATTGCATCTGTCTCTTTCTTATGCAAAGTAACAAAAGAGACGAAAATTAATGAACAAGAGAGTAGTGAAGAATTATGGTATGCCAAGTAATATTTGGCAGGGAAAGTCACTGCTGATAAATCGCTAGGGGTGGCACCGTGATTGCGTGGTTTTCGGGGATTCGGGGAACCAAATTTTTTTTCGGGGTGACGCATAGATTTTCGGGGGAATACCCAAAAATTCAGGGATAATACAAGCCCTGCTTGATTTCTAATCAGGAAAATCGAAATACTAAACCACACAAGAAGGAAAGGCTCCGAATTTGCGGTTGACGCAATAAAGAATCGCCGCAAAATTAATTTGACCTCGACCGAACGCAGCCGCCTCTGTCGGCGGCGGCGTGCGTGTTGCGCGCCGGTGGCCTTACGACACTTCGGTGGCGCCCAGCCTCTCGGCGGGGGCGTTTGGTCGATTAGCCGGCGCGGCGTCGGGGTCTAGCTGGAACAAGTATCCTGAAATGGTATCTTGCATACCATCTAGCGCTTGGTCATCATCAAAATATTTTCTGACAAATCAGAATAGTCACTTTCTGAACTTGAGGTCATATTTTTTCACAAAATGTATTTTCACTAATATATATATAACAATCAACAGATTTTGTAAATTTGAATTTTCACAAATGAAAAACAGTGTTGGATTCGTAGGAAATAGTTTTCGCTGATATTATTCAGCTCCGAAGTTTATCGTTGTTTTATTATTGACAACACTGTTTTGCGAAGTTATTAAAACTAAAAATGCTAATAGCAGCTAAACAAAAAATCATAGGAAACCCGGATTTTCAGGTATGAATAGACCTAAAATAGATTAAGAGGGCTAAATGTGTTTTCATTTTGGTGTCCTTGGTACTTTAATATCAATAGATATATCAAAATAATTCGATTTTTATTCTAATTTTAATTTATACTAGGATTAATCATTATTGGTCCTTGGGTCATTTTCCCGTAATAAATTGTCACCAAGCTCAAAGGTAAGGTTAAATATGTACCTTGCCTTAATCAAACCCCCAAAATGCAACACGAAAGTGACCCATATTAATTTGTTAATGTTAAATATTAAAATTTAAAGTGCTGAGCTCAATCAACAGGAGACTTTCTTAAAGGAAAAATAAAAGCTAAAACCTCAAATGTAAGAAACCAGTGTGACATAAATCAAATAATATCATTTGGGGTCGCATCCGTGTTAATCTTCGCAAGAAATAATGTAACTAGCTATTTTTATCGTAGGTTCAATATGTACCTTGCCTTAATGAAACCCACAAAATGCAACACCAAAGTGAACCATATTAATTTGTTAATGTTAAATATTAAAATTTACAGTACTGAGCTCAATCAACAGGAGACTTTCTTAAAGGAAAAATAAAAGCTAAAACCTCAAAGGTAAGAAACCAGTGAGACATAAATCAAATAATGGCATTTGGGGTCGCATTCGTGTTAATCTTTGTAAGAAATAATCTAACTAGCAATTTTTAGCGTTACTAAGGGCTTTGGTTTGTCCTTTGTTAGGTTGCAGCTAGCCCTTCAACCATGATGGTTGTAACCTTTGATTATGACGTCACCTATCATTTTTTTTGCAAAATCATGAGGTGTTTGATAATATCTTATTGAATTACAGTTACCGTAGCGTAATGGCAACGAGATAATCCCTAAGACATAAAGGATTTGATTTCAAGCCTGTCTACGGTAACGGTTCTAGATATGACATGAATTTCTGCCTCAAAAATGTTGTTTGTATGACCCTTAAAGCAAATTGTGTTCTACTTTTCTTTTATGGAGACAGCAAATCCACTACAACCGTCGACATTGTCGAAACTGCCGTTGGTGTAGAGAACTAAATAATCACGGTAGTAGTCTTTAAGGATCTCCTTGAATTTGAAAACTCTTCCATTACCATTCATTGGTGGAATGTTTTTTATTTTTGTTGAATTTTAATATCAATAGATATATCAAATAATTGAATTTTTATTATAATTTTAATTTATGCTAGGATTAATCATTATTGGTCCTTAGGACATTTTCCCGTAATAAATTGTCACCAAGCTCAAAGGTGATGTTAAATATGTTCCTTTAGATGTTCTTACGGAAATTCCTGACAAAACAAAAGGGCAAGTACATTGAAAAAGTTTATTTAGCTAATTGCTTTTTTCCAAATAGGATTTGCAGCTACTTTTTTTCCCTTTTGTTTTTTCTTCTTGAGAGCTTTTGCAGACACGTGTCTCTTCTGCTTCTTTGTGATCCATTCGGGATACTGATTTTTCGAATTTCTCATCGTTTTTACATTGTATATATCCTTCTCGATATCCATTTTTTCCATGGAGGTTGGTTCTTTCTCCTGAAAAAGTCAAATCTAAAAGATATTATGAGTAGCCTACTCGTATAAAGGCTGCTAATTGGTTCAATTTTGTCTGCAAATGCACTTTTTCTTATTATGGTGAGAGATTTATACTAAAATAATAAAAAACTTCATAAAAACTAAACTGATAAAAAAAAAAAAAAAAAAAATGAAAAATTGCCTGTTTTAGAGGAGAAATTCAGTCAAAATCAAGATTTTTTTTTTTGGGGGGGGGGGTTTCCCCCCACCCCGTGGGGCCACCCTTGGAAGGAGGTTGGGCAATAGCCCCCATGTGGAAACAAGCCCCCCTTTCTACGAGTTCAAAAGGTTTTAAGAAATTCAGACTTTATTTTTAAATCAATATTTTAAGAAGTTAGACGTTAATATTACTCAAAATAAACTTAATTTGAGTTTTCTAGTCCTGCACGGCAATACTCTAATCCCCGTCTTGAAAATAGTTTTTCGTTTCTATCAAGTCCATGGAAATGCATCAATAACTTTCTGTTCTTTGGTCTCATATTTCCTTTATTCTCAACATACAATGATCTTGAAATTCTGGTCCCACACAGAGCCCCTTCTTCTAATACACTTCCTTAACAGTAATATCAAAACTAGAAACATTACCTTTACCTTGCAGTATTTTTGAGGAAGGGAGGAAAGCTCACCATTTTGTAGAAATCTGTAAACTAAAATCTTACCCCTCCCCCCTACTTTATTGGTCACTCATGGTTTAGTTTATTCTATACACAATCATGGGCTCTGGCCAGACAGTAGAACTCAAGGGCGGCTTCAAGTAAAGAAATCAGAGGGGGGGGGGGGGGTTATCCCTTGACAAAATCACTCATTAGTTGTTAAACATAACATTTCTGACATTAAAAAATATTGCATCAGCTTAAATAAAAATAAAAAATCGCTAACCAAACAATTTTTTGAACCTCACACCAATATTATAATAACGAGATGCTGAACTCTTAATGTAAGTTGATTAATGGGTGTACAATATCAAACTAAACTCTTTGTCAACTGTATTTCATCTATAATTTTCAACAATTTTCTGCAGAATTTCACAGTTAATTTTTTTAACTATTAGTTTTTGTATGCGTCTGACAACTTTTAAATTCAAAATCAAGATTGAAAATGTTTTAGTAAAAAAACACAGTTTTCTTACAATTATTAACAACACAATATGAATAATTAAGGAAAAGTATTTCAACATTTGCAAACATAAGTAAAACTGAATAGTTTTTTTCAAAATATTTTTTTTTAAATTATCCTAGTTATATTATTTTTCAATTAGTCAATTTTAAATTAAAACATTTTTCAATCTATTCACTAAATTTCAATTAAATCCTATTTTTAGGTAAAAACACAATTTGAAAAATGCTTAATTATCACTTCTTAAGTTCAACAAAAAAAAAACAAAAAAAATTCATTTGGTCCATAAAATCTTAGTAATATAAATAATTTTCCCTCACTTTCCATTAATTTTCTTTAACTTCATTTCTATACAAACTAAATTAACTACTCTAAGATTAAAAATCTAAATCTGACCTCCATGATTTTGAACTTGGCAAACCATGCCCACTCTGCACACACACACACAACTGAAGTAGACATACAAAACACTAGAAGGAATCAGCAAACTCACCAATAATTAATGAGAATATGGCAACAGGAGCCACTCGTCTATGCTGTCAATAGAGGTTATTTATGTGAATGGAGCATACTTCCATATATCAAAAGTTTTCTGATGTGGGATTTAAACCAACTCAAAATATAAAAAGAAGCTCTTCTTTATTTGATAAAATTACTTTATTATAATAATTATCTACAATGAATGTTTTTTTAAGAATAAGCACAACAATATATAGAAAAAAAGAGAAAATACAAATTATTTATGTTTTCTTAAACAGTCAGGACCCTTTTTTTAGGGGGGAGGGACAGTAGTTCTTGGGGCTAACCTTGGTAGAAAGATGGGAAATAGCCCTGTTTTGGAAACAAGAAGACATAGAAATGTGAGAAAGTAAGAAAATGAGAAATATTTCTAACTAAATCTAGGTTAAAGGAAAGCTTCCAGTGACACTTGCCCTCCTCCCCCCCACCACCACGGGAATTTTCTGGCAGTTCTCGTTTGCATAATGTACGAAAGTTCAGATCAATTTTTAAACAGTATAGTTTTTTAACCAACTATTGCATTTCTTATGTTTCCCATTCTTAATCTGCCATTCCTATTTCAATTTTTTTGGCTACACTTGTCTTAATGTGAGATCCTGCTAAAATTTGCTTTTACCTTCATCTCAGCATCCTTCTTAGCTTCTTCTTCTTGTTCTCTTATTTGCTGAACGGCTAAAATTTTCTTTAGTGTTTCTGTAGCTTTTGCATCATATCTTACTCTCTTTACAGCTTTCATTTTCTGCTTCCATTTGCTTCGAAGACTTTTTGCCATTTTTATGTGATAGATTAAAATGTCTAAATTAAAAGCAAAAAAAATTACTAATGTTCCAACAAGAACAAGCAATTCTATAAACAAAGCATAACTACAGGCAGTCATCAATAAAAATAAGCAAAATTGTTTAGTTATAATACCCCAACAAAATAAAAGGTCAACCTATCCCAATAACCAGGGTTGAGAAACATACTACAAACACCTGATTTTGCAGCAGAAACTGCAACACTATGATGCTTGTGCAAATTCATCCCATTTTTGCTTGTTGTAGCCCTTTCTTGGAAATTACTCTTATTTTAATCTCAGGTTATCAACACATATTTAAATGCTCTTCCTCCAGCCTAATCCCTCCACTCTTTACTACCTTTCATAAAGTTCTAATTTCTTATACCTCTATCACCTATTCCCTTGTCATTTTAGGATGTCTAGCTTAACATTTGGCACCAAGATGCCAAAATACAAATGTTCAGCTATCATCATCGATCAATTAGACATGATCTAGCCAGCTTATTTTTTCTCTCATTATACCTTAAGAAAGAGGAATCAAGCAACATCTTTCATACACGTTATTGCTTGATATATAGCTATTCAAAAGAATAGCCTACCTAAAACTTTTCAGAGGCATGCTTAATCACTTTTATTACTAAGGCTTACTCTATCCTAATAAGAGTCTGAAGACCTGTCTTCCTTCTTTACCGACTTCCTTCATAGGCAAAAAAAAAAACAGCCAGCTTGTTGACTAGTTTAATTTTTACACATTGACTGCATTCACACCTTTGACAACCTAGGTAAGTGAGGCTATACCCTCAGCTTGCCTTCTTGTTACCTAAGATTACCTCTCTATCCTCAATTATTTCCATGTCAAGCAACTTAAGTCTTTTAATACTGATTTTCAAATCTATTTTGAACCTAGAACCAACAAAACAACAACAACAAAATCATCCATTGTGCTATAATTCATAAAAAAAGGGCACTGAAATCCTCTGCATAGTGTAAGAATGGAAGAGTCTTAATGTACCTGGGATGAGAAGCCAAAAATTAGTTGAGACTCAATTCACTTATTCATACAGGAGGAGCTGGAAATTAGACAGGGACATGTCCCTAATGGCACTGAGGATCCTGTAAGTTAGAGGAACAGAGAGAGAGAGAGAGAGAGAGAGAGAGAGAGAGAGAGAGAGAGAGAGAGAGAGAGAGAGAGAGAGAGAAAGAGAGAGAGAAAAAAGAGAGATATAGAGAAATAATTTTTTCTTCTTTTTTAGTTGGGAAGGAGTTAATAATAGAGTGTATAAGATAAGATGAGGTTTTCTTTTTCAAGCATCTTTCACAAGCAAAATGCAAAAATTGTATTTCTTGGCACAAAGAAGCAATGACAAGATATTTGTGATATACTGCCCCTTAGAACAAACTCAAGCATATAGTAACCAAAAACAAAAAGCACCCATTTAAATTTTGTTACACAGCCTGAAATGCCCTAAAAATGGTATTGGATCCAAAACCATTGGTATCATGATAGCAAAAAACCCTCTTTAGAAGAACTACAGCCCCCCCCCATCACTTGTCTGCATTATACTAGTAAGGAGTTGTTTATTATATAGTCAGGAATGTTGGTTATCAAGAAATAA
The DNA here is from genome assembly GCF_049724085.1 of Artemia sp. Qi Xiang Cuo. Lineage (NCBI taxonomy): Eukaryota > Metazoa > Arthropoda > Branchiopoda > Anostraca > Artemiidae > Artemia > Artemia sp. Qi Xiang Cuo. The sequence continues at coordinate 65,782,803 of NC_142798.1, forward strand.
AGTTTTTGGTTCATAACATCAGAAAAATAGTGAGCTTTAGACAAGGTTCCATCCAGGGAGGGTGGGGGTAGGGCTTTGAAGCCCCCCCCCCTCCGAAAAGTTTTTCTGACTTTTAATAACATAACAAAACAGTATATAGGCTAAACAAACTTTTGATGTGTTTCAAAAAAGCCCCCCCCCAAAAAAAAAAAAAGAAATTTACAATATAGCCCTGGCTTTAGGGCTTATAGAAAAGCCGTGATAGTAAAAATCTGCTCTGGTATTGAAAACCAAAAAGCAACATTAACTTGCTTTCTATGTAAAGGCAATCAGCCACATTACAAATTACTTTTGTGTGACAAAATTAAAATAAAACTTATTCCTTGCAATTTATAGTCTTGTTTGTTTTGCCAAAGCCTGAATAGTGATCTTGCAGCTTTAGACAGACATCAATGCCAAGCAAAATTGGCTTTGCTAGCAAGATTGTGATAATTCCCCAAAATTAAAATACTTTAGTACAATAACAAGAAGCGTCTTTATATTATATTTTACACATTCAACTTGGAACTTTGACTGCACCTATGACTACTGTGACTGTGACTACTTGTAACTGCAACTGCTGCTACTAATACTATAATTCAACTACTCGAAAGAGTTTAAGTGCATCAAAATTGTCAAAATGACACAGATGTAATACCTCTGGAATAGAATAGGGTATCAAGCTAGAACTTTCAGGAAAAATTGAGGGGGATGCAAAACTAAATTAATATAAACTCTGTGTATCCAGATTATCAAAAGGATGCCTGTGAAATATCCCAGGAAAAGTTCAGGGTGTTATGTTGGAGCTTTGGGGTATTTTTTTGAAACATCAAACTAAATCAAGACACTATGTATTTAATTTTGTCCACAGATCATACTTTAATAGCTCAGAGACAGCTAAGGGTATTTAGTTAAAATTGGCATGGGACATTGAGCAGGAAATTGAATTGAATCCAAATAATTTCTTTGACATCCACATTTCTTTGACATCCAAGTCAAAGAAATGTATCTGGAATATCTTGGGAAAGGTTAAGGGAATTAAGTTGACACTTTCAGGGCATTAGGAGGGGGAGGTGGTTGATTAATCTTTATCTTTACTCAAGGTTGTGATATAATGAGGGTTTAAATTATGTCAGCCCAATAGAGCCCCAACAATCCAAATTATTATGGTACAACAATTATGAAAATTTACCTCAAACCTTTGTCCAACACATAATCAGTGAGCCAAAATATGAATTCCTAAAGACAAAATCCAAAATAGTGAAATTTTTCTTTTTTAATCAATGAAAAGACAATGTCAATAAAAAATATATGCAAATTAATTTAAAAACAAAAAAAAAAGTTTTTCAAAGAAAGGTAAAGAGAAAACCACAAAAGAAATTAAGAAATTAAATCACAAATGTAAAGAAATCGCAATCAACAATTAAATGAAAACCAAAACCCCTATCACAATCAACAAATGAATGAAAACCAAAACCAACAGAAATTACAATAATTCACCAAGTTAAACTCAAAACAAGCAGAAGATACCAAAAAGAGGAGCAGTGCTACCAACCCCTATGCCTCCTAAAAACCAGAACATATTTTGTACTTTACTGAAAACAAATATATTTAAAATTTTCTCTTTTATTATTTTAATAAATACAAAACTATAAATACTTCCCAGAATAAATATCAGTATGATATATTATAAACTGTCAATGTGCATTCATTTTTTCTTTTCAGTAATCTTGGTTATGATGGTGACTTTTTTATGCATTAAGAAATAACAACACATACCTTGAAATAGTTTAATTTTCAGTAATGTACAAATTATGTTCTGGTCTTTAGAAGCCCTAGGTGGCATTAGAACTACTTCTCACTTTGGAAGCTTCTGCTTGTTTTGAGTTTAACTTGGTTATTTGCTGTAACTTTCATTCTTTTTGGGTTTCATTCAGTTATTGATGGTGATTTATTGTATTTTTAGGTTGAAAAATTATCTGACTTTATTTTTGCTAATCTTTGGTTAAATGCAACTATGTACTTTTCTATGAAAAACTTTTGTGGTTTTCTTTTTTTTTTAATTAATCATAGGCAAAGAAAAGGCAGATATAAGATAAGATATTTATTTCAAAAAATTCCTATAACAAGCCCCAAGGGGCTGAATTTGTATACAATTTTAAACTAGCACTCCCAGTCTGTCAATAACAGCACTCCTATATACCTAGACTTTGGTTTACATTAACAAAATCAATAAGGTCATCTGTCTTCTTATCATGTTAATACCATATCAACTTATGGGTCATTTTATGACCAAATACTGTATTGGTTATAACTAGATTGTTATACCTACAAAATTGGTATACTGTTTTATACTGTTTACAGCCATTACTGTTTTCCTTTCCATCAGCAAATCTACCTAGGCTTAGATACCATCTATACAATTTTTACTGACCTGGGCATTAAAATCTCCTAATAATAAAACCATATCTCTATCTAGGACCCTGTCTATTTGCTCCTGTAACTGTATGTAAAACTCATCTGAGTAATTACTATCTCCAACAGTTGGTTCAACAGGGGCATATGCTACTAAGACTGATCCCCTGCCCTGATTAGTTATAAAATGAGCAACTAGTATTATATTACTACCTTCCTAACCTAAAAAAAGACTGAGCAGCTTCATTATTTATCATGAGCCCTACTCCCTGTCTACCCCATCATTCCTCCCTCAGTAAATATATTCTAGATCACCTAATTTAATGTTGTGTACCTCTGGAATATGAGCTGCTTAAACTCTTAATGAGTCCAGTTCCCCACCCCCCTAATATGAAAAAATATATATCCTAAATCATATATTATCTAGGCCAATACATTTTTCTATTTATTGATTTTGTTTACATTGCTTCTTTGCTGAATGACCTCTGGTACTTGACAACTGGGCAGGTTCAAACATATCTTTGTAGTCAGATTTGAGCAAATTATAGGTCCTTATCATATTGCCTCTGCATTGATGGTATGTCAGAGTTGGTAGCTTCAGGCGACATCCATATTCTTTATCTTTGAGACCCTTTATGCATTTTATCACCCATTTTGAACAGGTTTAAGAGCCATTTGGTATGTTTAATTAATTAGTGTGGCAATGCACATTCCATACTCTAGTCTAGGTCTCACCAGGCTTTTATAGAGTTTAGTCACTATTGCTGGGGATCTACTGGTGATTGTGTGCTTGATGATACCAAGAGTCTGGTTAACCCCTGCTACTTCAGCACAAGTGTGGCAGTTGAATATAAGATCTTTATCCACAGCAAACCCCAAATCTCTTATCTGGGATACTCTTGGAAATTGGTTGCCTCTCACTGGAATTTGATAACATTGAATTTTGCCATTGCAGGTTATTTCTTCCAAAATGGAGAACCTTGCACTTTTGAACATTAAACTTGAGTGTTCATATATTGGCCCATTTGCAAAAGCAATCTAGGTCTGACATTAATGAGGCTAAACCCTGCTGTGTGTCAATGGAACCAATAATTTTTTAGTCATCAGCATATAGGCTTAGCTTATTAGTCATTTTTTTGGGCATTGTTAATATGGATATTAAAAATTCTATGTCCAAAAACAGTTTCTTGAGGCAGCCCACTTAAGACATCTGCTATTTCAGAATAGAAAGCTGTACCACCTTCACCAAAAACTCTGACCCACTGCTTTCTCCCCTTCAAGGAAGACAATATATGCTCAATTTTGACAGTTAATCACCAGCCCCTCTCTTGTGGTCTCATATAGCCTAAGGCTATGTAGAAAAGAAATATGATTCATTGACACTTACTGCACATTATAAAGTAAGAATTCCATCATTTTTTGGGTTAGTTTCTTTGCATAGCCTAGGGCTACACAAGATCATTAGAGGGGGCTGGGGATGAACTGTCAAATAACACAAACCTAACTATCCTAAATAAGACCATAGACTTAGTAATCTAAAAATGTGTTTTTTTCTTCTAGGAGGTCTCCTTCTGAAGAAGCCAAATTCTAGACCTTTAGGCCTACCAAGTAATTTAGGTAAATTTGCAGTTTACAACATAATTAAGCAAGGACAAAAGTGAATATATCACTTGGTGCCCTTTTTTATGCTCTTTTATAATCCAATAATTGCTTCTAGGGCAAATTCCATTTTGAACCCTTCAAAGGCTTAAAATAGCCAATAGTAACCAAAAGTTTAAAAGCATGTTTTTTATGAAAAACTGGCTAGTGAGAAAAATTGCAATTTGTAACAGTTTCAGGAAGTGTAACTATTATTTTCCTTAGTCTTAGTAGAAGAATGTTATTTTGAAAACAAATTTGCCAGAATTTTAAAAAGAGCTAGAAATCACTCAAAAGTGACATCAGTTTTGGTGTTGTCATTTTAGAGGGGTTTCAGACTCTTTATGAATTTCCACAAATTTCTTTCTTAATAACATTTTACTATTAAGAATAAGGAAAATAATAATTACCATTCCTGAATCAGCAACAAATGGCAATTTTTTTTACTAGACTGTTTTTTAACATGTTTTTAAGCTTTTAGCAACTAGCCTTTGGGCTGTTTTACCTTTTGGGGCCTCATTAACAGAGGTGGAGCTAAGGGGGAGGAGGCTCCCCCTCCCAAATTTCCAGGGTTTCAGCACACACTTTTAACACCTTGAAATTTAGCTTATGTTTTTAGTTTAATTTAGCTTATGTGTCAGTATTTGTTGGCACACATGACAATTTGTCAGCACATTCTTTATACCCCCCCCCCTTCCAAGCTCAAAGCCTAAGCTACACCCCTGCCTACTAAGGGATTAAAACAGAATTTACCCCAGAAATGATTATTGAATTATGAAAGAGCATAAGAAAAGAAATCAACTGATGTATACACTTTTATTTTAGCTAAATGATGTTGTAAACTACAAATTTACTAAAATTTATGGTAAAATACATTTAATTTTAAGTCCTTTATGGACTCTCAAAGATGATACTTTCCTGATGTTTAAAAATCTTTGTGTTATAAAAGTGAAATCTTGCAAAAAAGCCTAGATCTTCTGCTTCAATGAAGTACAACATAACTGTTTTTAGCTTCACAGTTTTGCTGAATCCTAATTGTTTAGTTTTCAAAAATCTTCAAGCACATTTCCTAAATTTAGAAAAACCCATTGACAGCCTATGGCTTAAAATTTTAGCCTACTTAAATCACAGGAATTATGCTTTCAGAACTAAAACCAGAGAAAAAGAAACTGATAAGTGAAAATTAAGGTAAAATGTTGTTTTGTCAAGATTTTGATAAAATTCTAGCTTTGCTACTTTTTGCTAGGCTATCTTGTAAAGGGGTTAGGATAAGAAAATGAAACTTTCAGTAATGAATCCAAAGTCAAAAACATACTCTGGGAACATATTGCCAAGCTTCTATGTTAACCCAATCCTGATTTCTAAGTCTTAGAAATTTGCACCTATCAAAATTTTGACAAAACAGACTTTTAGCTTAAATTTCAGTTACAACTTTTTTTCTCTGGTTTTAGTTCTGGATATGTAATTCCTGTTATTTGAGTAGAATTTAAGCCATATTGATGGGTTTTTTAAAAAATTTAGACAATGTATTTATAGACCTTTGAATCCTCATAAATTGGGATTGAGCAAAGTTTTGAGGCCGAAAACAGTTTTTTTGTACTTCATTTAAGCAGAGGATCTATTTTGTGGAGTTTTGCTTTTATAACAGAATGATTTTTAAAGGTCATCAAAGGTCAATATCCTCTAGAGGGAAAAGGAGTGGAGGTAGGTTGCCTACTTCAAAATATCTTTCCAGGGCATACTTTAGTCTGTAGACCCATCCCTGGGTAAATATTTACCAAATCATATTATTGACTTACAAATAAAGTGAATATACAACTTGATGCCTTTTTGTATGCTCTTTCCAAATATAATAATCATTTTTGTTGGAAATAAATTTTACCCCACCCCTATATATACCAATTCAGGGTATATATTTGCACATTAGGGGGTGGGGTAAAGTTTAAACTTACCTCCCATTTACATCAGAAATAAAATATACCCTCACCCCCGTATTTTCCAAATATATACCCTGAATTTGTATATAGGGGTGTGGGTAAAATTTATTTCCAACAAAAATGATTATCATATTTGAAAAGAGCATAAAAAAAGGCATCAAGTGGTATGTTTACTTTGTTTGTAAGCCGATAATATGATTTGGTAAATATTTACCCATCTCTGAAAGTTTCATTTTCCTAACCTAACCCCTTTCCTAGATAGTAAAAAGTAGCGAAACTAGAATTTTACCAAAATTTCAATAGCCTAGGTATAGACCTGTCAAGTAGGCTAAGACCTAGAAATCAGAAGAGGTTTACCACACGAACTTGGCAGTACCTCCCCAAAGTACATTTTTGACACTGGATTTATTATTAAAACTTTCATTTTCCTAACCTATCCCCTTTCCAAGATAGCAAAATTAACTAGGCTAAACGGAAGCGTGCTAATACAAGGAAGAGGAACCATTTCTTCTCCAACCGCATCATAAGCCTCTGGAACGATCTGAGCAAAACGACAGTGAGTTCACCATCTGTTGACAGTTTCAAAGCCAATCTTGATAAGGAATGGGAAACCAAACTATGGCTCACGCAATGGGATGAAGCTGATGTCCCACGGCCCTATCATCACTAACTGGTGTACACTGGACTCGTCCATATCGCTAGCAAGTGCGATTTAAGGTAATTTAAGGTAAACTATAATTTTAGGTAAATTTTTTGCAAATCATATTCTTGACTTACAAATAAAGTAAACATACCACTCAATGCCTTTTTTTATGCTCTTTCTAAATATAATAATCATTTTTGTTGGAAATGAATTCCACCCCCACCCCTATATATACCAATTCAGGGTAGGCCTATTTATTTGCACATTATGGGGGGGGGTAAAGTTTAAACTAACCTCCTATTTACATCAGAAATAAAATTTACCCTTACCCCCCTAATGTGCAAATATATACCCTGAATTGGTATATATAGGGGTGGGGGTAAAATTCATTTCCAACAAAAATGATTATTGGCCTATATTTATTTATTTTATTTATAACACACATACATGAACAAAAATAGTGGAGTAAAAAAGAAAAGAAAGAAAGAAAAATTCACCACAAAATGACAAATAGCCTAAATAATTAACAAAAATATATCAAACAGCACTAAACAACCAGACGAGGTGATGATGAGGACCCAGCACAAGCATTTGGAAAGAGCATAAAAAAGGCATCGAGTGGTATGTTTACTTTAATCGTGAGTCAATAATATGATTTGCAAATAATTTACCAAATTTTATCCTACATTGTAACCCTAAAAAATCTAGACACGATTTTTTTACTACCAGATTCGCCTAGCCTACAAGAAGATATGGCTAGTTTGCATTAAAAAAATCCTCTCTCCTCTTTGCTATTAAACATGAGCCTTTAAAATAAAGTAAAAGCATAAACCTAAGGCCTACCCCCAGCAAACAGCTCAAACAAATTTTTACTTGTAACCTTTTTCACAAGAAGCACGTGGAAGAAATTCAGATGTAAACTAGAGAGGTTTAATTTCCTGCTAGAAAAGACAAGAGTTATTGGAAAGTAAACAAAACAGTTGAAATTTTGAAATAATGTCTGCAGTTTGTAGAATTATTTTATGATCAGAATATGTAATTAAATAATTTAATTAACAGAAAATTTCTAGACACTTAAAAGTATTTCATTTCTTTGTTTCTTTATGTACAATATTTAAAGTTTCTGTACATGTTTGTTAGACACCCTTCTTCACAGACTATTACTCTAGTTAGAATATGGCTGTAAGATTAATCTGAATGGATTTTGTTTTTTAAATTAAGAGTCCTTTAGGTGAACTTCTAGTTCATGACTTGAAAAGGAAACTTGCTGATAATTTAAAAATAGTAGGCTGGAGTAGGTAGGCTAGGCTATCACCAATTCAAGGCTAGCCTATGACTGGTTGAATGCTCCTCCTGGATCAAGGAGGCAAGAGGGTAAATTTTTCGCAAATCATGTTATTGACATGAATAAAGTAAATATACCACTTGATGCCACTTGGCCTGATGCTAATGTATATTCACCTTACCTTAATCACTCTAATCCATTTGAGAGCTTTAAGGTCCTCTGGACCTGTATTGCTCTTGAGGTGATGACTCCCAGTCAAACCTCCAATGCTCTTTCTCCAACTCCTTGTCAAGTTGATGTTTGAAAGACTGGATAGAAGGAGCACTGAAAGTAGAGTCGGTAAAATTCTACTTTAGTTACTTTTACCTATATTGGAAAGGGGTGAGGTTAGGAAACTGAAACTTTCAGGGATGGGTCTACAGGCTAAAATATGTCCTGGGAATGTATTTTGAAGTACTTATCTCCTCTCCTTCTCCCTCTAGAGGATCCTGAAATTTGCCTACATGACAGGTCTTTGAGTTTTGACAAAACCTATTAAAATTTTGACAAAACAAAATTTTACCTTAATTTTCTGTTATAAGATTCTTTTTCTCTGGCTTTAGTTCTCAAAATGCAATTCCTGTTATTTGAGTAGTATTTTAAGCCATATCAATGTTAATTTTCAAAATTTAGGAAATGTATTTGCATATCTTTAAAACTCTATAAATCAGGATTGAGCAAAGTTGTGAAGCTGAAAACAATTTGTTGGACTTCATTTTAAGCAGAAGATCTATTTAACAAGGTTTCACTTTTATAACACATAGATTTTCAAAGGCCATCAAAGGTCATGACCTTCTAGAGGGAGAAGGAGTGGAGGTAGGTACTTCAAAATACCTTCCCGGGACATACTTTAGCCTGTAAATCTATCCCTGAAAATTTCATTTTCCTAACCAAACTCCATTCCCAGATAGCCAGAAGTAGCTAAAGTAGAATTTTACCGTAGAGTCCTTTAATTCATTCCAGTGGTTAATTACTTAGATAATTTTTTTTTGGGGGGGGGGTGTTTTTTGTTTTGTTGGTGTTGGATCCTTGATGATGTAGAGAATTTTTTTTTTTTTTTATTGTCGGGTGATAGGAGGGCTGCTGTTTTGTGTGGACTGTCAGTGAGTTGACTTCTTTTCCTTATAGATTTATAAATTAGACATTGTTTAGTATTGTTTATGCCAAGTTTTAATATTAGTCATTTATTCTGTGTTGTTTCCCAAATAACAGGCCATTGAGCCCTTTGGGATATTGTTTTTGTTATTGTTATTTATGGAAATAAATAGAACTTGAACTTATTCCATTTCTGATTAAAATAAATAAAATTACCAGTCCTAGAGCTAAAGGGTTGTTTTATTTTTTTGTTGGCTGGCCATGTACCCCCTAAAATTTTTCATACCCCCAAGGTGTAAGCATACCACTGATTGAGAACCACTGATCTAGAGAACTAACTGGAGAGAAGGAACCATGTTGAGAAAAAAATTATTACTTCATAAATACAGAATAATCATAGCAGGGCTGTAATTTGCTATGGGGAAGAAGGGGGTGGGCAACTGCCCCTCCCAGACCTCAGTTTGACCCCCCCCTCCCCCCCCCCTGTCCCAGCTGAAATTTAGTTTCTTCCAAAATCTTGTCAAAACCTATGATAAACCTGCATAATTCAAGCATCAGCAGAAACCTCTTTTTTCTAGAATATATTTACCTTTATAGTACTTTTATAGAAACTAGATAGTCCCTATATGATATTAATATATAAAAAACAAAGTCTTTCTGAGGGAAGCAAAGAGCAAAGTTGAAACTTTAAATGGACAAAATTTATAACTTCACAGCCTATTTAATATATATTAATATAACTAATACAAATAAACCAACTAATTATGTTTCCCTATGTTCTTATGATTATACAAACCTAGCACTTTACTGAAAACACAAAAGTCAAGTATAAAAAACAGGGTTATTGACTTAAGAGTCAAAAGTGAGCATGTAGCCTGACAACACTAAACAAATCTATAAAGCTTTTCATAGTCTTACACCAGCTGTGACATTAGTAACTTTCAGTATACAATTAAAATTATCTTAAAAACATAAGCGTAAAACTAAATATTTTTTAATAACTGCAAAGAACAGCATACAGAAATATTGGATTGATTTATCAAGCAGCATTTTGCTCTCACCAGCTATAATACCAATAGTGTGTAATATACAGTCTTAATTGTAAAAAATATGCTTTAGTATCACTTGAAATGAAGATCAAATAAGACATAATATGAACTCTGGAAATCCAGTTATTTCTCTGTATACAAGAGTGAATTTCAAGATATGATACAAATTGTAAAGCTAGTCTATAGTCCTAATACTATCAAGATGGCCTTAATTTGAACTTGTGTACAAAATTATCATGGCATTTGTTTTCAAGAACCAAAACAAGAGCAGGTCGGTCAACTGAGCCATTGTGCAGAAGTGATACCAAATTAAACATAAAAAAAATAAAGAAAATCCTAAAATGGATTGTTGCTTTATCTTAAAAGGGATTGATAATATTTTGATTCTATAAAAGGTTTCCTTAATTGGTTTAGTTTTACTGTACCAAAACTCCTATATTATTTTGTGTTTTCAGTAAAGCGCTAGTTTTGTATAATCATAAAAGCATAGGGAAACATAATTAGTTGGTTTATTTGTACTAGTTATATTAATATATATTAAATAGGCTGTGAAGTAATAATTTTTGTCCATTTTAAGTTTCAACTTTGCTCTTTGCTTCCCTCAGAAAAACTTTGTTTTTTATAAATTAATCTTTGTTCATTTTTGATTAAAATTTAATGCAGAAACAATGCTGCCAGGATCTTTTTTATTTATAAGGAATAATGTATGCTTGTTTTAAGTTTTAATGTCACTTCTTAGTTTCAGTTGAAAACTTATTTTAATATAATTGCTAATTATCAACAATCTAGGGGAGATAAGACAGCTCTAAAAAATACTACAAACAACCTTGACAGCTAAGAAAAATTTCAGTCTGTAACATGAAGTTCATTATTCATACTTCACAAAACAATACTTGTTTTTCAGGAATGGTTGTTTTTCAAAGAGCAAAAAGCTGTTTTTACTCAGCTGACTTTGCCTGAAAAAGCCATAATGAAGACAGAGCTTTATAAATCACCTACTTACTAGCAGAAACTAGAAGGTTTTGTAACAAAAAAAGCTGTTTAAGGGCTCATTTAAAAGATTGTATTTATACTTAATTGCTTTTTAATAATTTGACTTGATAGCACATTCCCACAATGTGCACTTCTGTTTGTTTTCCCAACTTTTTTAAATGAAACGTGCCTTTTCCAATGAAATGATCAAAAAAGGTGATTTCAATACCTAAGCAAAAGCAAAAAATAAGGGGACAATGACACCCTCTCTCCTCAGTTATCGTCGTTAAAAGTAGTTAACAGGCTTCACCGCAGATTGAAGTTTGAAGGTTCAATTCAAAACTGTTAATCAATACGCTTAATTTTGGTAGATGTTTAGTTGAAAAGTTTTTGGTTTTAGCTAATTTGTTTTCACAATAATCTTTTACTTTCAATATGACTAGTTGATTTATGAAATTTACTAAAAGGGTCTGGATGGGGAGTATATGTGAGGGATCTTATAAGCCTCCAATTAACGGCTTTGAACCATAATTATTGCAATGGTACAGTTTTATGCTTCCAAACTCTTCCACTTAAGAAGTGGTACCTAAAGTGCTATTTTTAGTGCTATATGACACTTTTGGATTGTAAAATTGATAAAAAGCATGTAGATATGAGTAATAGGTTTAAAATCTGCCTTCCTGGGACATGCCTTAAAAATGAGTGCCATTAAACATCACTTTTTAAAGTTCTGCTTGCCCAATAGCCCCACACTGTAAAAAAAAATTGTTTGAGATTCAACAAAAATAGTTTGTAATGTTTATCAACAACAAAATTTGGAGTTCAACAGCTGAAATTGAATATTGGAGACTATTTTGGAATTCCATGGTCATTATTGAATTTCCAATTTGTTGAGAAACAAAAATGTTGAATTCCCATACCCAAATTCAATTTTCAGTTTGTTGACAAAACAACATGTTGGATTTTAAGATTCCTATTGGATTTCCATTTTGTTTGCTGGATTTCTTGTTCTTTTATTGGATTTCCATCACTAGTGTTGTTCAATTTCCTAGGTCTGCAGTCTAATATCTAGTTATCAGGATTCAGTTTCCCTTTTTTCTTTCTGAAGCATCAATAAATAAATAAAAAATAACCTCATTTATTTTACAAGAACAGAAAATTACAACAAACAATTTTTCCCAGATAATATGACACCTCTTAACAATGGCATTTTTCATGGTGGAAATCAGTAAATCAATGGTATAGTAGCAGGCCGACAGAAGACACTTGAGTAAGAAATATCTTCCAATCAGGAAAACAGTGACACTCGGACCTGAAGTGAAGATGAAATCAAATCGAGGCACAAATAAAAGAAAGACTTCCTCCCTTTTTTCTACCTCCATAGGTGAACGGTTACAATAATAATGTCACAAATCCTGTTTTTTCTGAATACCTTTGACCTACTCATCAGATCTCATCAAATCTCTGGTTTGCCACCTCATAAAATCTGTGTGTTATAAAATTTAAACCTTGCAAAATAGATCTTCTGCTTATATGATGTACAACAAAATTATTTTCAGCTTCACAACTTTGCTCAATCCCAATTTATAAGCTTTTAAAGATATGCAAATACATTTCCTAAATTTTGAAGAAAAAAAGCATTGATAGGGCTTAAACCTCTACTCAAATAACAGGATTTGAACTTTTGAAACTAAACTTTGACAAAAAGAAACTGATAACTGAAAATTAAGGTAAAATGTTGTTTTGTCAAAATTTCAGTAAGTATAGACCTGTCATGTAGGCAAATTTAAGGACCCTCTAGAGGGAGAAGGGGTGGAGGTAGGTACTTCAAAATACCCTCCTGGGACATATTTTGATACTTATGTACTATCTGGAACACATGCACTATACTATATAGGGAAGATGCGGGTTTCTTTCAATAGAGAAATGGATTGTAAAGCATGTCTTTTATTGGGTTCACAATATTTAAACTATTGTTTTATGGGGTTTAGGGGACAAAAAGGTACCTAGGTTTGGTTAGGTATTTAATATATGCTATGTTTTACCCCCCATCCGCCCTCCTAATGTGCAAATATATAGCTGAAATTTGTTTCTAAACTATTATATTTTTATCCTATTTTGTTTTACTTCATTAGCATCAACCAAACTTCATTTTTTGTGTGTGTTCCAGATAGTGCATAAGTACCCATACTTTAGCCTGTAGACCCATCCGTGAAAGTTTCATTTTCCTGACCTAACCCCTTTCCAAGATAGACAAAAGTAGCTAAAGTAGAATTGGTACTGTTCTATTAGCTGTAAGCCACACAAGATTGATGATAAAAGAAACTAGTCAAACAGGTTCTCTCAATGAAGAAATGGATTGCAAACAGTGGTTTCTAGCTCTGTTTACAATATTTAAACTTTGGGGTTACAATATTTAAACTTTAGTTTTTTGGAGTTTAGGGGGGAAAAAAGGTACCTAGGCTAGGTTACATATTTAATATATGCTATGCTTTACCCCCTCCCCCCCCCCCCTAATGTGCAAACATATAACCGAATTTGTTTCTAAACTATTACATTTTTATCCTATCTTGTTTTATTTCATTAGCACTAACCAAACTTCCCTTCTTGCATGGTTTACAGCTAATATAACAGTACCATAGAATTTTACCAAACTTTTTTTTTATTTATAAAAATGCACTATCTTAAACATTTTGGGAAACATAAGACACAAGTTATCAATATTAATAAACTAAACTGAATAATTACCATCACAATCAGAATGTCTTCTCTCTCTGATCTGGATGCCCCCTAGGTAAAAACGTTGCTTCGTTGTTTGAAGGTCTTAACATTAAATCTACTTCTGTATTATACGTTTGTAGGTAGTTGAAGGAGATGATTTTTTTTTTGTCAATTTGATCTTAAATCATAAAATTCAAAAACAAAATAAGATACAAATTAGGTATTGAGTGAAGGTCCATTTGCCCACCAATCTTTACGGTTTCTTAAAAGGGACACTAGAACAAAAAAAAAAAAAAAAAAATATAAAGATAACCGTGATAAGTATTATGGCAAAAACATACAAGTCCACGCATGCGTGGATATAACCCCAAAACACTTCCTTCTACACTGAATCTGACGGTATAACTTACTTTGATATTTATTGACTTTTGATGGGATGTTTCTCCCTTTTTCGAAAATCAGGCTCCCTGTTTTCAAAATCCCTTTTTCTTCTGAGGCTTGGAGCCTTTGGTGGGTAGATATTAAACGTAATTAAATTTATATATTTGCAATCCGCATAAAAACCCAATTCTTATTAAATGTTATCAAAATTCCATTTTGAAGTTTCGGTTACAATTGAGCCAAGTCACTCTTTAATTTCAGTTTAAAACTATGAACTGTTTGATAAAACTTATTGGGATAACTTACTATCTTTTAATCCGTTCTTTAGGAAACCAGAGTTTTTGAATCACGAGAAGTTAAATTAAAGTCTAGTATTCCCGGATTCTGCTGAAATGTTAACTATTTTAAGAAAACATCTATTTTGGGGAGGGTTACTGTTCCCGCATATATATGTAATGGATTAAAATAGCCTTGCAGGTGTCTTTTTTTCTTTTCTTCGATATATTTGCGTACTTGGTTATTCAGCGTAAGCAGCAAATTTATGGCAAATCCAGGGAAGAATTTTTTTTTAAACGCTTTTTGGGTCTCATTACAAAAATGATGTTCATTGCAAAAACATAAGTTGTTCCCACAAAAGGATTTTCGTTCTTAGTTAGAAAAAATTGGGTTCAGAAAGCAATATATTTTCACCGTTACTACTGTTAAGGTTAGGTTACTTCCAGAAACTCGCAAAAAATGTATTTAAAAAAAGCAATTGTAAAAGTTTAAAGATAATTTTTGTACATAAATGTCTGCGTGTTCATTTTGCAGACAAGAAAGCTCAACTTATTTCATAGTAAAAATATTTTTCCTTATTTTTTTAATTATCTTTTATACTCAAAATTAAGCCAGGATTTCGCTTTTTGTGCTATAATTCAAATATTTAAATTGAATTTATACTGAATATATTACTATCAATGGTCTTATAATCAAATTTAAAATGATATTCAAGAAACCTTAAATTACTGTTGAAGTTCAAACCGTGTTGATTGAATATAGCCTATTTACAGAGAAAATTACATTTTTTCTACTGAAAAGTACATAAATCTTAATAATTTCAATAATTTTTCTGAACTCAATAAGCAAGTGACAATTCTAACAGAAAAATTGGATCTTTTTGTGACTTGTTTGAATTCAATAAGCAAGCCACAATTCCAAAAGAAAAATTGGATTTTTTTTTTCTTGTTTGAAGTTAAGCAAAACATTTTGTTGGAAATCAATTTTTTTTTACAGTGCAGCTTTTTTACCTGAGACACCAAAAGTGCCGTTTTTAGTGCCATTTGAACTTGATGATGGTAGAATTTATTTGAAAGACGTAGATATGTGCAATCTTTCATATGAGCGATAAAAGATCTACCAACAATGTTCTGGAAGCCTGCTAGTGCCACCCTTTGAGGAATAGCACAAAAAGTGCCATATCGCACTTGCAGATGGCAGAATTAATAAAAAGCACTTAGATATGAGAAATAGCTTTTGAATTAGCCATTAAGAATCTCTCTCTGATGTTCTGGCAGCCCACTAGACTTGTTGAAAAAAAAACAAAAAAAAAAACACGGGAGAGATCAGTGCTAACAATGCAAAAAAGTGATTTTCCTTGTTTTTCAGGGAGGGGGATTGTAACTTCTAAGTACAAGGTTTTGACCATGTTGATTCCAATGGTACACTTTTCATTTTGATATGACGCCATTCTCAAGGGGTATGACTGGTATGAGGCTTTTTTTCAAAATCAACATAAATTTCTTTTCGCAATAAACTTTTAATTGTGAGACGAACTAAAATACAACATGCAGTTCCTGAGTCAATGACTAACGGGATTTTTTTTCATTAGGCAGTTTTTTTTTTTCAAAAATCGTTTTTAAAATCTGGTTACTGTGGGAAGTTGTTCGCTCTTTACTAGGTTGCAGCTACCGCTGCAACCATGATGCCTTGCCGGGACGTGCTTTAAAAAAATGAGCCAAGAAAATGACTAAAAAAAAACAACAGCAAATACCGATATTCCTGATACAATACATGCAATACCAATATGCATGATACTGATACGTGCAATATCCATATGCCCAATACCACATACAGCCCTTCTCCCGGAACTCTGGAAAGTCATATTATCATCAAAACCATATATATATTGTACTTTTGAACTATTTCAAACCAAACAGATATCCCAAAATTTTTATAGGACTATTTGGGAGGAGGGGGCCTGTAGGGAGGGAGGGCTGTTTGCCTTCCAATCTTTTTGGTCACTTAAAAAGGGCACTTACAAATTTAATTCCCTTTTGAATTAGCTATTACACACCTTTCTATGACGCTCTGGCCACCCCCTAGCTCTTCTAGAAAAAAAAAGAAAAAGAAGGGAGACAGATCAGTGCTACCAGTGCTACCAGTGCTATCAGTGCCACCATCATTTTGCTTGGTGTTCAAGGTGGGGGACTGTAATTATCCTACAATAGGTTTTCGACCATGCTGATTCCATTGGTGCACTTTTTATTTCGATTTGACGCCATTTTCAAGGGGTTTCATGCTCTTTTGAAATCACCATAAATTTCTTTTTGCAATAAACTTTTACTTCTAAGATCAACCGAAAAAATATTTACCATTCCTGCTTCAGTGTCAGATGGCAATTACTTCTCACTAGTCAGTTTTTTGAAAACACGTTTTTCAACTTTTGATTACTATGGGCTGTGGTTTGCTCTTTACTAGGTTGCAACTGCTGCTGCAACCATGACCAAATGGCTTTTTTAACTGTTATTTTCACTTGATTTGGGAAAATTGGCTCCAACTTTGCCCCCCTCCCTCCAGGATTTTGACAAAATTACACCACTGAATCGTAGTTAGCACATTTTACGTGCAGCCTTGCTATACTTTACCCCCCCCCCTAATGTGCAAATATATAGGTAAATATTGAACAGTTCATATTATTGAACTACAAATAAAGTGAGCATTTCACTTGATTCCTTTTTTTATACTCTTTCCAAATATAGTTATTGCTTTTGGTGCAAATTCACTTTACCCCACTCCTAGGGTATATATTTGCACATTAGGAGGTGGGGGTAAAGTTCATTTCCAATGCAAATGAATATTAAATTTGGATTAAGGATTTAATTCTAATTATAGAGGTAAGTTAGAACTTTACCCCCACCCCCTAGTGTGCAAATATGTACCCTAGTATGGTAAATATAGGAGTGGGGACAAAGTTAATTTGCACCAAAAGCAATAATTATATTTGGAAAGAGCATAAAAAAGGCATTGAGTGGTATGTTCACTTTATTTGTAGGTCAATAATATGAACTGCTCAATATTTACCTATATATAGCCCAAATTTTATATTTTCAATGCATTTTACCACCTATATTTTATTTTTCCAGTCTTGTTTTGTCACAGTTGATTCAATTTATAGTTACAGGGGTTCAAATAACTGAGACACAGTGGGAGAATAGATAGGAAATATATAATTTGGGCTGTATATTTGCACATCAAGGAGGAAGGGTAAAGTATAGTGGGACTGCATGCAAAATGTGTTAGCTATGATTATTCTGCACATTATAAAGTATATTGCATATTATCCATGTATTATCAAAAACTTTAACAGAAAGTTAAAAAAAAATTCTTGCTAATTTTTGAAATAACAAAAATTAATCACTATTTTTGAAATAACAAAGCAATTAAACTCTTATTTCTGAAAAAAAAACACTTGTTTCTTTAAAAACAAAAATAAGACACATTTCTTCAAAAAGCCATTTTAGTGCCAGAGTGGCATTGTACTATGGGTCCATCAAGACACCAAATCTGCTCTGCCCCCTACCAGCCCACACTGACCCCTGTCCATCGCTGTGATGCCCCCTAGTGCAATACCAATCTAGCACTAAAATGGCCTTTTTAAGAAAATAAATGTTTCAGTTTTGTTTTTAAAGAAACAAGTGTTTAATTTTTGTATTTCCAGAAATTTGTTTTTCATTTTTGTTATTGAAATTCCTAAGGTTTTGGAATGCCATAGTTTTTGGAATATTTTGTCAAATTAATATTTTAGAATTCTTAAGGTCTTGTCCAGCTTATTGGGCTGAATGCAGAACAAATTTAAAAACGTAAACGAAATAATTTATTTAAGGAAAGTGCTGAAGAAAAAACCAACAAAAATAAATGTGGAAAGCCAATGAAAACCAATGAAAAAACCAAAAATTAAAAGATGAATAAAATTCAATAAAATCCAAAAAATTATTATAATTAAAACCAGTGCCATAATGTAAGAGAAGGAAACGATCAAAAATGGGTTTCTTAAGGCCAAACAAAAATACTGAATAAACAAACAAAGCAAATTTTTCAAGAGGACAACCAACTCTCTTCTCCAGTACAAAACAAAATAATATATTCAAGGAAAGTGCCAAAGAGAAAACCAACAAAACAAACGTGGAAAGTGAATCTTTTATAATAGATTCAAATATATTATAAAATATATAATATATTCAAAGTCAAGTTTTATTCATCATTTAATATTTTCTTTTTTTCTTTGGTTTTCATTTCTTATATTATGGCAGCCAATGTGGTTTGAGAAATTTTCTAAGTAAATGATTGTTTAGAAAAAATAGAAATATTGTCTGAATCACTTTCGAATTACAGAAAATATGTATAATATTCCTATAAATGCTCCATTTCTAGGATTAATTTGTACTCCCCCTGAAAACAACTCTCGGAATAACCCTGTAGCCCTTAGGTGTTAACAGTGCATCTCTGTTTACATGTCTAGATGTACATTATGAATGTAGAAACCCATTTTTAATGCCTAAATGCTCTCTTTTACTAACTCTGTTTTCGTTTTTTTTTTTTTTTTTTAGGTTCAAAAGGGAAAACAAGCTACAAAAGGCCAGAAGCAAATTGCGGAAGAAAATGTAGACACTTTGACATTTTATAGGAATATGATTTTAGGGACTAATGTAGTCTTCTTTGTTGTACATTCTATATTTTATCCAAGAATGACCTATGGAGACATTGTAAGTAATTCCTGACTAATCAAACTTGTTAAGTAATTGATCTTGTCTTTAATGCCAGGCTCTCACAAGGCAGTCACTACATGTTTTATTAGTTTTAAATTTCCTGGGTATGATTTTTTGTTGTAATAATCTTTCAACACAGTTCCTTGATTCATGGTTGCTAGTTGTTGTACTTTTTCTGAGCTGCAAGGTAAAATATTGAACATATTCAGTTCAGATTAAACTTTAAATCAAGAATATTTTTCAGCATTGCAATCTTGCTATGTAGAGTTTTTGTATAAGCTTGAATCAAGCTTACATAAGAAGCAAATGTCAAGTAAAATGCATGTCTGTTCGTTCGAGAATAGTGAAAGAAGACTTTTGTCTGAAGTTACAGAACCAGTTCACAAGCCTGACAGACTGTGATGAAGACCCTACCACCCGATGAAAACAATTCCAGAACACCATTGAAAAGGTGGCCACTGAAGTTATGGGCTATGTCCCTGCAAAGACGAGGAAAACTTATGTCTCAGAGAAAACTGTAAAGCTAATCAAGGCTAGGTGACAGGCACCAAGCGCATCAATCACAGTAAAAAAGTTGCTACGTAAATAGGTTAAAGCAAGCTTAGGTCAAGACGGCCAGCAATTCTGTGATGAGGTTGCTTTAGAGATCGAAAAAGCAGCCAGAAATAATGACACAAGAAAGTTGTATAGAACCCTCAAAGAAATAACTGGAATAAAGTCACCTATTGCTGGTCCCTAAAGGTACTCAAGGAAGTGTGATCCCTGACGTACACGGTAAACTTGATCACTGGAAGAATCACTCTAAAGACCTGCTTAATCCAAATACAGATAGCCAAGATGCAACGCCGATGCTGCCACCAACAGCTGAAAGACCACCATATGAAATCGACATGGTACCACCCTCAGCTTCAGAGATACTAAACGCAACCAAATGGCTGAAAAACAATAGGTCTCTTGGAGAAGATGGTCTCCCTCCCGAGGTCTACAAGGCCTCACCACACTATGTAACAGAGCAACTAGAAACCCTCTTCAGTCTGATATGGGGAAGAAGACCTTCTCATCTGATTGGAAGGTGTCAGTAATAATACCAGTATTTAAAAAGGGGGACAAATGTGACAGCCGCAACTACCAAGAGATATCACTCATGGATATGGCTACCAAAGTATTTGTGATGATTTTGCTTAAAGGGTTCAAGGAAGCAAGGGATGAGCGGACACGTCAAAATCAGTGCGGATTTCGAAGAGGGAGAAGGTGCACTGACCAGGTCTTCACTCTTTGCCTTATTCTCCAACAGTGCGAGTGCTGCAATATCCCCATAAGTATCATATTCCTTGATTTTGTGGCTGATTTCGACTCTGTAACCCGCAAAAACCTTTGGCGAATCATGTTGGAAGATGGTATACCGGTTGAATTCATAGACTTGTTGATGGCCTACTACGAGCATTTCAAATCGACATTAAGAGTGCTGGGCGAAGAAACTTAATCCTTCAATGTTGAAAGTGGTGTAAAACAGGGGTGCATATTGTCCCCTGTTTTGTTCAACTACTGTATAAACTGGATTCTAGAAAGAGTTTTGGTGGTGTTATTATGGGATTGGGCATTAACGTGTCTGACCTGGACTACGCAGATGACATCGACGCTATTGCTGCTGATCCAGTAACTGCCCAAGCAATGTTAAATGAAGTAGAACATTTCTCTCACCTACTGGGTATGAAGATCAGCATGACTAAAACTAAAGTCATAGACCTAAATATACAGTCGAATTATCAGCTTGTGCTTTACGGACAAAAATTGGAAAAAGTCGACAGCTTCACCTATTTTGGCTCAATAATAGACCCTCGTGGAGGCTGTGACCTTAGCGTACAGAACAGAATCAACAAAGCCCAAGCCATCTTCTCACAACTCTGCCGCCATTTGTGGATCCAGCAGGAGATCAGCATGAAGACAAAAATTTCTGTTTATAAAACAGCTGTTAGATCTGTTCTCTTCTATGCAGTCGAAACTTGGCCACTGAAGGCGATTCATCTCCATGATTTGTCTTTGACCACCGCTGTCTACGAAAAATCCTGAGGATTCTATACTCCAACAGAATCTCAAATGTCTATGTGTGCCACCGCTGCTGTAACATCGAACCTACCGCCATAATTGTCAAACAGCGAAGACTGCGTTGGCTTGGCCATGTCCTTAGAAGACCCAATGACCGCATCATAAAGCAAGTGCTTCTAGCTGCCCCGTCGCTAGATTGGCGCAGGCGACCTGGCGGTCAATTTAAGAATTGATGGACAACTGCCATAAACGACCTCGACCCCATTGGCGGATTTTGAAAGTTTGGCAGAAAGTGGGAGAGCTGCTGGCTCCGGTTTGCTGAAGAGCTGGCGCAAGATTGCGACAAATGGGAGTCAATTGTGTTCGTAGTCATCTAGATGACAGGTGAGGCGTCCGTGTCTGGTCCCGTAACAAGTACAAGTACTTGGTTCACTTTTTGAGATATATGGATCCATAGAAATAATAATAAATTAGCTGTTTCAATATTTTGTGAACCACCAAATAATAATTGTTATTTTTCTTGTTGTTCAGATTATACCACTTCTGACACCATGTAATCTTTTCGTTGCCAGGTATTAAGTTGGGCAATTTAATATGAAACCCAGGTCACAACCTGTAAACAAAAACACATATAAGAAAAGGGAAACACTTAATACTAGAGAATGTCACACAATTCAAGTTAAAAAGGGAGTAATTATTTCTTTAGTAGATAGGGTATAAAACTATTCTTGCCAGAATATCCATATTAGGAAATTATTTTTGTTAAAGACATTTTAATCAGAAATGCATGTCCCAAAAAAAGGACAGCTCAAACAATAGATAAAAGAAAAATATTTTAGTGAGCATTTTGTAAATTGAAGAAAATTGGTTACTAAAGAGAGTATCCTTAAGAGAATTAGAATAAATAAATGTAAATGTGAATATAAATTAAATCCAATTTATAATGGTTTAATAAAAAAAAATGCTAAAAGTATGTTTACTTTTATCAGATATCAAGATATCAACGAGCTTATGCCAGATTACTAAACCAAAAGATTCATTCAATTTATCATACACAATCGTTGCAGTTTGTAACAAACCTCCAGTTTGTTTTAATTATTTTAACCTAGGGCATACATAAGAATTTTAAATAAAAAGTAGTGTTTGTATTTGCTAGAATCATCAGAAAATTAATTCAGACATACGAGTACGCGTAAAACAGTATATAGCAGACATCCTGCCTTCTGGCTTGTGTATTTTTACTGGATTTGATTTTGTTTAAATGTGAGTTTCCTTTTGCCTTTCTTTTTTTTGTTGTGTTTATTTTTTCTTTTGTTTTCATGTGTTGTTTTGTTATTTCTTTTGTTCTTCTGTTTTTCCATGTTGATAAAAGCTTCTGGATTTGAAGCCAAGATGTTCCCACTTGAGTAATTTTTTCTATTATTTTTTTTTATTTCTCTAGTGTCTTAAAAAATTCCACCCATTTTATAGATTTTCTTTTCAATTGTAAATACAAAGGTACTAGCCTAAGAAATTATCTTTAAATGTTAATTTTCCTGTATTTTCATAGATTTTAATCCGCCGTGCAAAAAGTGGGGTGGCAAAGTACCAATTCTGCTAGGCAGTTTTCAAATTTGTTTGCAAATTTTGTCTGAAAATACCATTTTTACATATAAAAATAATTTTTGGTCAAAGAAAAGCTGTTAAAACACAAGTTGTGCTCCGCCCTGCAAAAAGTGGGGTAGCATAGTAGCAATATTACTTGGCAGTCGTCATGGCCTAGTAAAATTTGTTGTCAGATTTTGTCTGAAAATACCAGTGCTTCAACTATCCCCGAATTTAGGAGATTTCCCCAAAATCTGTCTTCTTGAAAAAAAAAATCGATTTCCCAAAAATACCCTTTCGTTCAGGGTTGCCACCCCTAGTAATTTATCACTAGTTATAATCCATCCCTAGTAACTATCATTTTCACTTAACTTAGATTGAAAGATTTTTCTAAAATGAAAAAGGGAAAGCAGGGTACCTATACAAAGAGGGGGGAGGGGATTTCGTGATAGATTTGGAGATATTTTCATTATTGAGCTATAAACTAGATGAAAATACCACTCGAGACTTTTTTTATGCTCTTTAACTCAGAAATTAAATGGACCCTTTAAGATGATACCCTTCTCTCCTATTTTCTGCAATTTAGTTTGAGTCTTATTTTTTCACTATAGGTTTTGGGCATAATATATTAATAGTAAATACATAATAATTGAATGCGTGATAGATTAAAGGGTAATTATGTATTATACTGCCAACACTCAAGTTTACGCTGTGTAAAACTCCAGAACAAACCGATATCTGTCTATATTCAGAAATAATTAGCTTAAGCTCAGTGAAAAACAAGTGATGGGTGATATATTACATTGGAATTATATAAATTGGGCTATATATTTGCACATTAGGGGGTGGGGGGAGGGTTAGGTTAGTGTAGGTCAGGTCATCCCCACCCCACCACAAACCAATACTCTAAAAAAGAGGAACTACAAAACAAAAATAGTTGTTATCGTTTTCAATATTCTTTTTTTTTACCAGTTGATGTATCTCTTCTGAAATATCTCTTCTCACAAGATGTATGTATCTCTTCTCTTCTGCAAGAAGAGATGCACCTCTTCATGATGCTGCTTTTTAAAACTTGTTCAAACTAAAATCTCATTGAGTTTCAATGTCGCTAAGAGGAAATTTCCTTTTTAAGTCGTTGTTATCCTTCGTCCTTGTGGACAAGTTTTTACTTACTCTACTTCTCTTCAACTGAAAGCGAATATTTGTCCAAATCTTGCCCAAATAGCCAAATTCTCTCAAAACTATTTATTTTTTAGTTGAAAGAATCTTAGAAGGACTGGTAGCTATCAAGGTGTACATACAATTAAAGCAGGCAATGGGAAAGCTGGAACGTGGAAGATTAGTAGTCTAAAACAGCCACACTACAGTTTAGCAGCAATTGTCTGTTTATTTTGGGGATTAGATTAGGGCAAAGCTAATATCACCACTTCATAATGTATGTGACTGTTAGGCTGCCAATCAATATTGTTCCCCCAGAACATCAAATGGTGCTCTTTATAGTTGTGGTATAGTGATCAATGTGTATCAAGCATGAAGTGGGGTATGCATTATTTTTATCATACCAATAGCATTGGACTGTACAACTCCATCCGTAAAGTATCAGCAGTAAGCTATAGCCTATACAGTATACTTCAGACTGAATACTATACTCCTCTAGCAGTATTAGAGTAATGTGATAAAGTACGTTTTGATAAAATGGTACATATAAAAATATGGGGTATGATATTTATGGCTAGTATATAGCTTGCCACTGAATTAGATTACGTTGTTAATTTTGATTCAGAAAACTATTGATATTTATAACTGCAAGCTGTACTAAGTTACATTTGTTACTTTTCTGCAAATTTTACACATAAAAATACTTTTTGCTCAAAGCAAGGCTGTCAAAATACAAGTTGTGCTGCTAAATTGTCGGGAGCTTTTAGAATTCTGCTACTGGCAGCTTTGGAACTTTTTGCACGCCTGATTATAATGTCACTCATTTTTTACCTAGGAGCTCTAACTCAGCTTAAATTTTGCCCCTGAGCATAAGTTGGTCAACCTGCCTGAGACCATAGGCGGGTGTGCCTTGTTTGCCGGTCATTCCAGGCAATCTAACGGTCCTGTGTCAATTTTAAATTTTTAGTCAACCTGCCTGAGACTCTAGGCGGGCATGCCCGCAACTACTTGATTTTAATTATGCCAGACATTAATTAAAATCCATTAGTTGCGGGCATCAAATCAAACTGCTCCTCCTCTGGCAACTGGAAGGCACCCGTCACCGAGGAAAACCAAAGAACACGCTCCGTAGGACATATGCACGTGACAGAAGAGCCCTCCATACGAGTCTCATCCCAGTGTGGGAAGACATATAAGCAGCAGCTCACATGAGGGAAGATTGGAGGCTACTCACCGACGCCCTGTGTCCCTCCGGAGGCACTGGAGGAACTAAGGTCTAAGGTAGTTGCGGGCATCAAGCAATGGTTTAATTGTAGAAAAAGCCAAGACAGATAGTCCGAGTGAGTGACAGATAAATCTGGCGTAAGCCCTTTTTAGGATGGTATAAAAATGATGTCATTTCACTTGCTGATAGATAAGTCTATCATCCATCCGTTCATACACCATTCCTAGGGCAAAAATAAGGTAGATAGTCTTAGAAATCTTCAACAAGTAACTTTAAAAATAAATGAAAATTTCTCTATTCATTTTATTGGCTGAGAATATCGTTCGGTTGTTCTCTCTTTCTGCCTGTTCAATCCTGATAAATAGAGCGGGTAAGAATCTAAGTGTAGCATATGGCAAAATTTTGGCCAATAAAGGTAGATTTAATTGAAAGGGTCTGTGTAGTTTATACCAGAGTTTTAGTTCTCCATTTATTATTTTCCTTTGCGGCACTATCCATTTTTTCCGAAAAAATATTGTTGTACCCTACGAATGGTATACTTCAGGTATCGTAAATTTTTGCTTCGTTTACCAAGATGGTACCGAAATAGTGAATTAAAGGATAGGTTTTGACCTTGTTGATATACCGTCTTAGATAAATGGTCTTAAACTGAAATTACCGTAAATCGCTAGATTTTAGATTGTTTAACATAGATTGTAGATAGACTATATTTTCTTTGCTGTGAACGTAGGTTGACCTGAGTACAGCTCTTATAAAATGCCACTGCGTTTTTTTTTTTTTTTTTTTTTTTTTTTTTTTTTTTTTTTCATGGATCAGGGATAATAGAAGTTGACTGTCCTTAGGTTTTTTGTTTGAATAGAATAGATAGGGAAGCTTTGAATAGGATGGAGTGGAGGAGGAGAATACGTAGCCTCTGGTTCCTACACAAGGCTTCTTGGAGATTATTCAAAATTAGTCAGTAGTGACTATTCATCGGCGAGTTTTTGAGGAAGAGGGTCATAAAGTTATTTTCATGAGCTCATGTAGCCTGAAAAGATTTGTACTAGTATAAACAAGAAAGGGGAAGTTTTGACTGCCCAATTCTTTGGAATTCATGGAACCCCTTCTATGTGCAAAAGTAATAATCTTGCTGAAACTTCTGAAGCATAGTTGCGTGCATATCCAGAATTTTTCTTCGCCATCAATATATGTTGACTGTAACTGCTACTGCTATTATTACTGTTATTGAATTTGATCTGAACAGTTTAAGGGCCTCCAGGTTTTCAAAAAGGCGTATCAACTATGTCTCAGTAATGGCTAAGGTTGTTAGGTTGAAAATTGCAGGGAATGTTGCAGGAGGATCTTGAAGTATTATAGATCCTCCCGTATATATATATATATATATATATATATATATATATATATATATATATATATATATATATATATATATATATATATATATATATATATATATATATATATATATATATATATATATATATATATATATATATATATATATATATATATATATATATATATATATATATATATATATATATATATATATATATATATATATATATATATATATATATATATATATATATATATATATATATATATATATCTGTATATATATACATTGATAATTAACATAAAGCAATGATCCTTATAATGAGGGTGGCTAATACAAAGGAGGAGACCAAGGGGAGGGTGTATCAAGGGGACGTCATAAAGAAAGATTTAAAGGAAATGGGAACTTCGTGCGCGGGTGTAAAGAGGGAGGCTTTGAAAATATTGGGATGGAGGAGGAGCGTGCGTAGTTGTGTTGGCCTCAGGCGGCTTGGTGCTGTGGTGAGTTGTTAGTAGTAGTAGTAGTGGCGATATGGACGAATCCAGTGTACGCCGGTCAATGATGATAGGGACGCGGGATATTTGCTTCATCCCATTGTGTGGGCCAAGGTCTTACTGAAGCCTTATGTTTGAGAATCATGAATTTTTTTTTTCTGTTTATGACCCTGTTTTGAATTTTTCCTTCCTGAAGTTAGTTGATTAAGTTTCTTGCTTATAGTTTTTTAAGTTATTTTGCTGTTTTTACTTTCTTTTATTTTTCTGTACTCCATATCGTTGTTTTTGCTTTTGTGGGTAATAAATTTATATTATATTAAATTGGTTTCCGATATTTCAGGGTTTGTTTGGAATGGCTGCTGTTATATATATTTGTTGTTTTCAATTCATGAGGTATATTGCTAAACCCACTTTTGGAGAAGATGGACAATTATTTGATGCTGGCGTGGATCTCAATATGCGCAGCGGAGTTGGAGAGTAAGTATGCAGCCCTATTTTGTCTACTTTTTCAATAAACTCAAAATTTTTATGGCATTTCTTACTTTAGTTGTTCTGTGCCATTAATATTAAATGAGAGCACATCAACAAGAATATGAAAAGGATGTCGCATTAAAGAGAATTAGAACGAATAAAAGAAAGACAAGCAAATGAACATCAACATTAACAACGACATAAACAATAATAACAATAGTCTATTAAGTCTATTAAAAAAAAGAGAAGAAAAAATTAGTCATTCATTTAGGATTAAAACAAGAATGTTTTGACCGTGGGTGGCCTGTGCTTTTCTATTCATGTTTTTCAAAGTTTTGACGCTGTGATTTTGAATCTTCAATCCTATATTTATTGAAAGATTATTGAAAGAAGTCAGCATTTTTCCTATCCATTAGGGTTTGGAGTAAGTTGAAAGCAAAGCATGATAGAACCAATAACATTAAGGTGATTGTAATCAATATACTGTTGATTTTATATTTTACCGATTTTTCCTTAAAAGCAATTTTTGATTGTGCTTTATACTTACTCCCACCTTACTCCCATACATTTGGAAGTTGGGAGGCTAAAATCAGCAATCGTTACGATTGTCCAAAAGGCGGGAATAACGTGTTTGTAGCTGTTTTTTTTTTTTTTACAAATATTCTACAAAAATTGTGTTAATTTTTTTTTAACAAATCGATCTCTTACAAATCGCACATTTACCATAGATTGCGTTTTTGGCTGTTTTCCTTGTTATTTCTCTTTAATGTTTACCTTATTTTTACTCTTTAATTTTTACCTAAATTTTACCTGAATACCGGATTTGGAATTCCTTACCCTTGATTCTTAAAGGCTTTGTTTGTTTTTCGTGTTTCGTATCCATAGGTCAAAGGAAGCAAATCTCTATCAGTCATAGTAAATGTCTTCCAAAAAGGCCTAACTTACAAGATTTGAGGCAGTATGACAGCGTTGAAAAGACTAGTGAACTGAAAACTGGTAAAGCGGAGTTTTTCAAGAACATTTGAAGCACAGTAGATGTTTTGTTTCTAAGAATAATGCCAAATTTAAGGTGTTACGTCGAAAATGCGGTTTATAGTCGTATATGGGGGGGGGGGATGTGGCGAATCAAGTATATAACTATAAATTTATAGTTCTTCCGATATACCAAAGACCACACAGTGTCTACAGAATTCCTTGTTCGTGTGGTCTTTGGTGTATGGGAAGAACTGATCAGCGACTCACGTATAGACTAACTCAGCTCTCTAGTTCAATTAATAATACATTTAAAAAGCGGAAAAAACAGAAAATTTTGACCCTGCCGATGCAGGGCATATTTTTGAGAACCCAGGCCATACTATTTTGTTTAATCAAGCTAGCCTAATTTCGCATGACAAAGGTATTGTCCAGCACTATAGAGAAGCTGTTGAAATTTATAAATACCAACATTTAGGTCTAGCTTTGAACAGGGATTCAGGTGATTTAAGAAGAAATGAATCGTATTTCGGTTTTCTCAAAAGAGAAGCCGCTACTTTAAAAGTCCCAGATATAAACCTTGTAACACTTTCCAAATCACTTAATCAGACACGTCAACAACCCTTTAAGTCTCAAAGGGTGTCTGCGAGGAATACAATTATTAAAATCAGGAGTCAGATAACATAGCTCTCAAACTCATTCAATGCTGTTTCGTTTTGATTTGAGTGAATGAATGTTTTTCTTTTAATTCCCAGTTATTCGCTAGTATCCGTCGATGGCGGTTCAATTTTGAATTTCTTTGCAAATCACGGATATTGGTGAATGACTCACTTCTATTGTTGTTAGGTATTTGGTTTTAATTCTTAAATATTTTTGGCTTTTATTGATTTTTATTCATCTTTTAATTTTTTTGTTTTTTTTCATTTATTTTTTTCACATTTACATTGACTTTCTGCGTTTTATTTGTTGTTTTGTTCTTCGGTACTCGCTTCGATTATACTTTTTCGTTTCGTGCTGAAGAAGAGAGGCGTTTGTCCCCTCCTTTGTTGTGTTTTTTTCAGCATTTTCATTTGGTCTTTAAAAAACCCATTTTTGCTCGTTTTCCTTTCTTTATGATCTGTTTTCACTTTCTAATAAATGGACTTATTCCCATTTAAACGTTTATTTTTCGTTAAGAAATGTAGTATATGATAAATAATTGTGAAATATAAGTATGTGATAAATAATTGTCTCGTTGATTAAGAAGAACAACTTTCAGTCCTTCTGAATTGAATTCGAGGTTGAATTATTGTAAGACTATGTGTTTTCTATTCTGTCTAAAGTCATTCATTTCGAATCCAATTAACTAAAAATTATTTTGAGAATTTATGCAGAGGCAGTTTTAGGACTATCGGTTATAATCGTTTTGTAATACTTTTAATTGTATTTTTATTAAAATTAAGTAGAGGGTGCAGTTAATAAATAAAAATAAATTAATAATTAACTACAAAAATAAATACAAATTAAAAATAAAAAATAGTTGAATAATTACAGTTAATTTAATTAGTAACAACTAGATAATTTAAATATAAAAGAAAAAATTATTAAAATATAACTCATTAATTAATTAATAAATTGAAAGTCATTTTGTTAATAAATGAGAATTTTGTTAAAATTTGGCCTACAAGATTTTGTGGATGACAGGGGGGGGGGGGTGCTAATCAAGATTTCTCCCCTGGCGTAAGATAGACCAGGACCGCTACTGAATTTATGCTGCCCAGATTTTTTATAATTCGTTTTGTATAAAAGGAAAAAATAATATGATATTCGAATGATCTGGGTCTTAAATGTGCTTAAAATTCTAAATTCTAGTTTGAAAAATAATTTTTAAAATTGCAATTTTCTTTTAAAAGATTTCTTTAAACTTGAGTAGTTTAAGTAGTGGGAAAAATAAAAACATTTGGGGAGATTTTCCAATCTTTCCAAAAAAAAAATTTGACACAAATTGTTTCTAGTTATTAGTTCTGAAGTTAATAATGTTTATACATGGAGAATTTGAAAGCACTACGCACAAACAGAATTCCTATATTATGTTGACTCCAAATAAGTGAAATTTATGAACTTTAAAAGAGCCCGCCAAAAGTTATTGCTATTGTAACTGCTGCCAATAACTCACTGTAGCGCGTAACGGCCTTAGGCCAGCACAGCTGCGTACGCTCCTCCTCCGTCCCAATCTATTCAAAGTCTCCCTCTTTAAATCCTCCCAACAAGTTCCAATATCCCTTGAATCTTTCCTTACGGCCTCCTCTTACCCCATTGGAGACGGTCTAATTTTCGTTTGGTCCTAGATGTTAGGCTAACAAGAGTGATCGTTGGCAGTCTTTCATCCTTCATTCACAGAACGTGTCCTTGCCATCTCAACCTTTTTGTCATTGTAGAACTAGAAAGTGGGATTGAATGACAATTTTTGTACAGCTTAATGTCTGAAATCTTGTTAGTCAGACCAATACAAACCGTAGACAATTTCTCTGGAAAATGTTTAACAAATTCTGCTCTGTCTCTCGAAGTGCCCATGCTTCAGAACCGTACTTGACCACTGTAGCCTCCAATATTCTGTTCCTGGTTCGCAGACTTATTTTTCTATTCTTCTAAACTTCTTTCAACAGTGAAAAAACTGCCTGGGCATTGGCTTTTTAACATCTTCACTGTGCCTCAGAATAATCTCAGTCTAGAAGAGTTTTACTTTCTCATTTGGTTCTGTGCTCTCTCATAGCCTTTGCTATGCTCCTTAAAACGAAGTCCTACAAAAATGGACCTGCACCATCTCTAAGTCCAGATGATCTATGTCATCTCTAAATCCAAATATTATTATCGTACTAAGTAATTTTCCTTCCTACAGAAACCAAGCTAATGCCTGTATAATTACCAAACTCCCTCTTATCAACTTTTTTATAGAGAGGTATAGTTAAAGTTATCTTAAAATTGCTAGGTGCTTCCCCTTTTCACTGTTCATATTCATAATTTTCAGTAATTTATCTCTAACTTCCAAACCCTCTTATTGAAAAAACTCAGTTACCACACTTTCAGCACCTGGGACATTACTATTTTTTTATTCATTTTAGTACTTTGACAAAATAGATCTTCCTTCACTTCCAAAGTGTCACAAACTTTTTCATTCATTCCTATGTCTTTTTCTGTAACTACATCATGGTTTAGCACGTGTTCAAAATCTTCTACTTATCTGTGTTTAACTCTGTCCTTATAACTAATTATAACCCTGTTCCTATCTTTAACTGGAACAAGTCCGAATAGACTGTTCCCTCTCAGTTTTTTAACGTGCTAATACAATATTTTACTATTATGCCGCCTGGCTTCATCTTCCAGATCTTCAGCAATTTTATACCTGGGCTCCATTGGTATTCCTCTGTTCCTGGAAAGTTGCTCTCAAATTCTCATTAGAATCTACCAACGTCATAAATTGCCGGAAGATAGTTACTCTTCATAAATTTTACTTTGGAGTAATCCTAAACACTACTAGATGGTGATGTTTACTTTTAACATCAATAACAGCACTCCTATATACCCTAGTATCTTGTGTCGATCCTGCCAGTCTTTGGTTTACAGTAACATAATCAATAAGGTTTTACCATCATGTGAATACCATGTTAACGATATGGGCTATTTTGTGACAAAATAGTATATTGGTTATAATTAGATTGTTATACCTACCAAATTCCAGTTGTCTATAATCTGTACCTTTTTTTTTTCTTACACCAAATGTACCTAGGCTAGGATAACATCTATCCTTATGTGCCTGAGTAAATACATTTTATATAACCTAATTTCTAATTTCCTACCGCTGGATTATGAGTTTCTGAAACTTTCATAAGTCCAGTTCAAAGCGTCTGAATTCGTCAGTCAAAAGGTCTATACGATAGTTGTGTTTTAACGTTGTTACATTCGAAATTGCTATTTTATACATCAGTCATTGAAATTATTATGCCCTCGGAAAAAAACAATGGTCCCAGAACCACTGTAGAACGGGGACGAGCAAATCATCTCACGTCTGCATGAAGGGCTTAAGCTGGCTAAGAAATCCCAAGACCTCCAGTATGAATAGAGGCTTTGTGCAATCCTGGGGCCATCTTGGTCCCAACACGGTTCTCCTTTCTTGGCGCTGCTTTCTTATCGACAAGGCCCACAAAAAGACACAAAACTAGATAGATTTTCTATCAATCAAAATCCAGTGCAAAGGCTATGTCGTTGACTAGACTATAATTTTTTTTTCGAGGGGCCCCACTCCTCAGGGTCACCCTGTAGTGCTGTTTCTAGTCACGGTCCTGGTTATCCATTGTAAAAGGTTCACCTTGACCTCATTTAGAAAATACCAATTAAAACCCAATTTTTGAATCGTGTTTTTAATCGATTTTTTTAATTTGATCCGATCTTGATGAAAATCCCATCATCAAATTTTGGATGCCCAAAAATCACCTAACAGAATTTTCAAGCCTTTAACTGCGAAAAAGTGAAATCTTTCATTTAGTGTAGAGTGGCTCTATTTGTTTGCTTTTGTTTATGTAGTATTCGATTGTAATTTTATTGTTTACTGTTTTAATTAATTTGCTTAAGACCAAAAAAAAATCTCTTCGTAATCATTATAATAACTAAAAATAACTTGGTTAAAGAAACAAAAATAAATACTGGACAGGACTGGACAGGTGGGGTGTTAGAAGCTACCCCAACATGGATAAACTAAAATAAACACACAAACCGAAAAAATTTATTATATTTAGATGTTCGATCAATATTGCTTTGTAAAAATCTTTTATATTTCCTTCTTTAATTTCAGCTGAGATTTCCGGGATAAATCGATTAGGAGTTTCATCATTCAACTTATATGTATTTGAAATTAATAGTATTTTATACTTAATTGAAAATCTAGATTTTTCACAATTAATAAATAGAATTCGGTCTGTTCTAGAACGTCTAGAGCCGAAGAAGAGCTTAGAATTAACAGAGATTTTCAAGAAAGAAGATACTAGGATTTTATATTTGAAAATGCCATATCCAGGTCTCCCACTGGGTTCATAATTATGAAAAAAGTTCATATTTTTAACCTAGGTTCATAAATGGTTCATAATTTAGAAAAAAAGGTTCATAAAGTTCATATTTTTCTTGTCATCAGCTGGAAAGCACTTGCAGTTGCTGTCTTTTTCCTTATAAAAGACAAGCGAAGCAAATGCATGTGCAAGAGTTTTATTTAAAACATTTCAAACTGTAACACTCAGCATGTTTTGTGCACATACATTTCCTTCTGTTCAAAAAGACATTGTTATATCTAACTTTGTTTCTATATTGCCCCTATATCCTCTTGTACTAAGCTATCTTTTAGTCTTTTCCTTTTTCTGGCTTGAGTCTTTGCTACCTTCATAGAGTCTTCTAGTAGTAATATTCCTAAATAGTTGATTTAAGCTTATGAGCTGTAACATAACTTCTTGGCAGAATCTCAAGCTTCCTCCACATCATTTCCTGAAACATGTACGAAGTCGATGGCTAACCCTCGTTGTTTCAGCTGAGAGACTTGATGAGCAATGGGATTCTCTCGATGAGTATTTCCTGAAATTCATCCCTAAGAAAAGATCAGAATTGATGAAGTCTAGTGAATACCGAGAGATAACTAGCAATCTCCAGTGTACCACAACCAAAGCGTTAGTCCTTTTTGTCATATCTTTCGGAAAGCTATTTACTCAGTTCACAGAGTTGTTTCAATGTGAAGAACCACTTATCCACATTCTGTATGACGAAATGCGTCGACTAGCAATACTGACCGCCAGCCGTTTTGTCAAGCAAAGTGCTTTGACTGATATTCAGAAGGGAAAAAAACTTTGTCTCAGCTCTCCAATTCAAATGGGGATTTTCTTTCATCCGATAAAGTAGCATGCGGTGACGGCGTGGAAGAATGCCTGTCCAAGGTACAAAAAGTTGGTGCTCTGAACTTCAGAAGTAGTGCCAGAACTCCTTACCTGGCCGCTTGCCGCCATATTGAAGAGAAATCACTAGGTCTAAGTGCCTGCGGCTGGATGATTCGAATCCTGAGACAAGAACAAGCGACTTTGTGAAAATCATTGGATTTATGTCTTTCCGTGTGAATACTGAAGCTGCCATTGACAAATGGAACTTCCTCCAGCTTGAACCGAGTTTGCCTGAGAACATGACTTCAGCGAGGATTGATGTTTTATGGAACTCGGTTTTTAGTCTGAAAAACCATCAAGAACAGACAAAATATCCCCTTGTTTCAAAGATAGTAAAAGCAGCTCTCTGTATGTCGCATGGGAACGCTGACGTTGAATGGGATTTTTCCTGGTCAGGACGGATCATGACCGAGGAAAAATCATCGATGAAAGTCAAAATGCTCAATGCTAGACTGATAGTCTCTGATGCTCTAAAGAAGTTCGAGAACAGGCCTGAGATAGTCCCTATTACCAGAGAGCTGTTGATTTTGGGGCGAAATGCCAGAGTTATAAACTGTACCTGGAAGCTTAGCAATCTAGACAGGCTGAAGAGGAGTCCAAAAGGAAAGAAGAAGGCAAGAGAAGAAGAGGAAAAAAAGAGGATGTTATCTGAGAAGAAGACTATTGAACACCTGGAAAAAGATTTGATTGAGAAGAAGTCAGTTGAAAAGGAGAAGAGACAAGTAGCAGAAAGGCTTCTTCAAGAAGCTAATGACGAGCTGAAAAAAGCCATAGATGCCAAAGACTTTGTAGAAATAAGCCTCGCACAAAGTATGATCGAGGCTTTGAGTCGGAAGATGCGCGAAGAAGATGAGGCAGCCAGAGAGGTTGAGTGGATACAGAGCAGGGTAAACAAATGAAAGTCCTCCATAATTTCGTCATTTTTTGCCAACAAAAGGAACAAGTAGAGTGGACTATTTTGTACTATTGTATTTTGTACCTTTATACAAATTAAACGCATTTAACTGAACTCATGAAAAAAAAAAAAAGAAAAACAAGAAGAATATGTGCACCAATGATGAAAACACCAACTGCCACTTTTTGTGTCCACGGACAGTTTCTGAGGTGCACATATCGTTAATTTAGGTTCATAATAGGTTCATAAAAAATACAATCAAAAGTTCATAAAGTTCATATTTTTGTGGTCAAAAGTTCATAAAGTTCATATATTTCACAAAAAATCTAGCGGGAGGCCTGCATATCGTAATATTAACTTCTCTCATAAGTTTTGAATTTCATAAATTTAAGGAAAAACATATCATTTTTGTTTCTGATGTATTTTCAAGTGTTGATGGTCAATGTGAAAAGTTTCTGACTAATCTCACTGCTCTATGTTA
Source organism: Artemia sp. Qi Xiang Cuo (assembly GCF_049724085.1). Taxonomy (NCBI): domain Eukaryota; kingdom Metazoa; phylum Arthropoda; class Branchiopoda; order Anostraca; family Artemiidae; genus Artemia; species Artemia sp. Qi Xiang Cuo. The sequence continues at coordinate 65,818,636 of NC_142798.1, forward strand.
AAGCACCTCTAGTGGCTCTATAGGCGTCCAGAAGGTAGACTATTAAAACGATCTGCCCTCAACAAGGAAAGATATGGAGAGAGCTGTCCAACAAATTTTTGGGGAAAATACGAGCATTGGTGAAGCCGCGAGACATTTTAACCTGAAAAGGCCAACACTGATATATCATTTGATAAGGTTTCAAACAGCTGGTCAGAAAAAATTTATTTATGAAGGAAACCTTAATGTAGAACAGGTTTTCAGTGAGGAAGAAGAAAGGTTGCTTGTGAGTTATGTCAAGGAAGCAGCCATGGTGCGGTATGGTCTTTCTTTAAACATTGTCAGGCAGTTAACTTTCCAGTATGCTGTTGCCAATAACAAAAATTATCCACCATCATGGAATGCCAATAAAATGGCTGATATACAATGGTTAATGGATTTCAGGACAATATTCTCCATAGAACTCCTATTAAGACACCCAGAGCCAACTAGTCTTGCCAGATCAACAGCTTTCAACAAAGAAACTGAAGCTTGTCTTTAATAATTACAAGAATGTTTTGAACCACTATGATTTTCAGCCGTCTGATATATGGAATGTTGATGAGACAGGTTTCTCAACTGTTCACACACCATCCAAGATATTTTCCCCTAAGGGAGTAAAGCAAATTGAAAGGGCTACGTATGGTAAAAGAGGCGCTAATATTACGAGGATAGCCGCCACAAATGCTGTTGGCATCAATATTCCACCTATGTTAATATTTCCTAGGGTCAATTTTAAAGATTTTATGTTGATAGGTGCAACACCAGGCCCTATAAAAGCAGCAAATCGGTTAGGGTGGTACAATTGAGAATTGTTTCTGGAGTTTCTGGAAGACTCCATTAAGCATGTCAAACCAACAGCTGCTACATCAGTGATTCTTGTGATGGACAACTGCGAGAGTCATGTGACCATACCAGTGATCACGTGGGCAAAATATCCTAAGATACATTGATTAAAATTTCATTCTCACACCAGTCATCACAAAATAGAGCCACTAGACAGGTCTATTTTTGAACCTTTTATAACGTGGCAGCAAATGATTGAATGTTGACACCAGGTAATTCTGGCAAGCCTATCAAAATACTTTATGTTGCTTCTTTAAATAGATTTGTATATCCGAAGGCCTTCTGCCCGAATAATATTGTAAATGGCTCTAGGATAGCTTGATTAGTGCCACTCAATGAAAATATTTTCACGGAAGATGAATTTTCATCTTCAACTGTAACAGACAAACTACTCCCTGTCGCTGAAAATTTGAATCAGAATGGTAAGGAAACCTTGGAAGCCACTGATTTTTCATCTAAAAATGCCACTGAAATCATTTCACCACAGACGGTTAGACCTCATCCAAAGGCAGGGCCCAGGAAAGAAGTCACCAAACGGAGGCAGAGAGGCAAGTCAAGAATATTGACTGACACTCCGGAAAAGAAAAAATTGAGAAACAGAAGATGGAAAAGAAAAAAGTGAGTCAGGTAGGCTGAAAAAAGAGACTAGCGAAACAGTGATTTCAGGTTGGTTCAACATCTTTTTCTTGTCCAGATACTGGTTTGGTAATGGATGATGATGAAGATTATGACACAGATTTTGTTTGTTTGGCCTATTTGGAAGATGAGGAAAAATTCTGAAAGAAGTAAAATTTCTAAAGGCAATTCTGTTGTCGTAAAGTTGGCTTCCAAAAGGAATGTGAAACATTTTGTTGCAGCAGTAATAGACGTATATGAGAGTGAGTTACAAATTAAATATCTAAAGAAAATAGGTGATACCAACTCTTTTAGAATGTAAGGACTGATCAAAAGGAGTATCACTGATCAAAGGATAAATCAGATATTTTATTGAAACTTCCAGTTCCAGTGAAAACCTGTGGGACTCTTCCTCAATTTCAAATCTACGATTTGAAACTGATTTGTTAGTATTTAATTTAGAATAGTTGATACTTGCTAAGGAAGAAGTAGTAAATGTGTTTCTTTCTGGTTTTGTACTTGTTTATGTATGTGGTCAAAGGTACATGACCTATATTGACCTTTATTTAGTATAAAAACATTGATGAAACATTTGTTCCTGGGATTAAATGTGTGTATTAAGAACTAAAGTTTGTCATGAATTTAATAAATCATTTCATACTGAAATACAGTTATCGTAAAAACATTTTTTTTTAAATGGTCACAGGTCCACCACTCTCCCCTACTAAGATAAATAATTGTGCGAATATTCAAATAAAAAGCAATAAGAGAATTGAAAAGCATTTGTCAAACAATACAAAGATCAAATATTTTGAGATAGTTTAACCCTTAAATTATTGTTTAACCATACTTCTTCATATAGAACCCATCGTTGTAGAATTTCGCGTTAGAACAAAAAATTTTGTTCTATTTTTTTTTTTTTTTAGTCTAACAGTGGTCAGGTGGCTGCTAGACCCGCTCCCGTAATAACTCTTGCGCGCATGGCCCATCAGGGCCAAGCATGGCGTAGAATCAAAATTTCAAGGTATCTATTTTTATCCCAAACGACCATGTACAACCTCGTGACAAGGGTTCAAAGTTGTCAAGAATTATCTATTTCACATAGAAGATTTATTTCATCCATAGATACTTGGTTGTTGTGCATTATTATACTTGTAATGCACTATTCAAGTCGACATCTTATGGATACTTTGGTCTTGAGCATTTTATATTTCTTAAAAGACATTATTGGGAGAAGACCTATCTCAGGCCAATGAAAACGTTTATCAGTAAATTGTATTAAAACTGTGATAATGTTATAGGTTGTTCGAACTTGGATCGCTTACACATTTTATCTAAAACGGTTGTAGGATGCCAAGGACTTGGTTCCTTTTGTGCAAATGAATAAATTATACAATTACTATATTCTAGCCCTAAGGGCTAATTAATTTCGTTTTGTGGTGAATTTGTCGTTTTTTACAAGAACCTATACCGTGACGCAGCGGCGAAAGTGGTGGTAAATGGAAGCCTCACTGAGGAATTTCCCCTTGAAATATCCCTCCGGCAAGGTGACCCAAGCTCTTCATTTCTGTTCGAGATCTATCTCAACCCGTTGATAAAATACATAGAAGCCAGAATAACGGGTATCAGAGTACTGCTAACTTTAGTTCTCAAGTCTGAGGCCTTTGTGGACGATGCGAGTTTCTTCACCGATGGAGTGAGTGACATTAAAACTGTAATGCGGGGCCTAGAATGGTACGAGAAAATTTTTGCCGTCAGGACTCACAAGAAAAAGAGCAAGATCCTCCCGTTAGCAAAAAGCGCAAAGGCGAGTTGGATTAGGAGCTTGGAAAAGGAAACTTGGCTGGAAGTCAGTCCTACAGTAAAGACACTTGGCGTGGAGTTTTCAGTCAGAGGAAATTGCTGGCAGAACGCATGGGAAAAGAAAGTACTCGAGATTCAGTGTTTGCTATGTGGCGAAGATAAAGGCAGGAATCTTTCGTTGTTCCAGAGATCAACTTTTGTCAACATGTATTGTGTATCAAGAATACTTTATCTGGCCCCAGTAATACCCCTCCCGGAACCTATAGCAAAGAAAATTGAAACCTACATGTGGCGTTTTATATGGAGCGGTAAGCTAGAAAAACTGAGTAAGAAGTTGCTCTTTTGCACAAAGGAATCGGGAGGTCTAGGAGTACTGGATTTTAGAAAACTGTGCCAAAATATACTTGCTAGAATGACACTTGAATTTTTAAATGGACCACAAGAACACTTTCAAATAACCAGAGAGTTGTTGATTCCCCTACTAAACAATCCTTATTCATTAAATTCAGACACAAACATCCCGGTTTTAATGAAAAATTCTTTCCCAATATTAAAGCAACTGCTAAAAAAGGGGCTTCTCATGGCAGATTGTACAGAAATAAAAACTGAGATAACCTGGATTTTAACTCCCGAAGAGGAAAATAACGGATATCACGTAAGAGAAAAATAACCATTTGTAAATTTTGAAAATGCCTTTAGAAATCTACATTCTTTCCCCATGGAACCAAAAGTGAGAGAGCTTATGTTTCAAGTCATACGCATGATTTTGCCTTACTGAAATAGAGTGTCACGCTTCCTGAGAAATGAAGATAAAAAATGCTCTTTTTGTTTTTAAGTAGTTGAAGATTGTTTAGACCACGAGTTCATCAAGTGTAATGAAAATAAGAGAATTTTTCAGTTTGTTTTTGATTTAAGTAAAAACTGGAAAAATAAAGTTAAAAGTGATGAAGAAAATAAGAAGCTGGTGAAATTTGACATGAATTCGGATTTGGATTTGAAAAAGAAAAATTCTCTGTGTTATATTATTGGAAATATGTGTCATTATGTGTGGAGTAGAAGGAAAAGAAAGAAAGTGGTGTGTTTAGAGGGTCTTAGGAGTTTCATTGAGAAGAAAATGGAATTATTGAAGATAAGAAATGAGTGGAGAGAGTATTTTTTTTATTTTGAATTATGAATTTTTTTTTGTAAATACGGTGAGTGGAAAAAGAGAGTGAGAGAGTAAGTAGTGGAGAGAGTTTGAGTTTTTTATTGGTAAGAGATAGTTTTTTTTGCGTGAGTGAGTGAGAAAACAGCGTTGCCAGTAAGGTAGTTTAAAGAAAATTATTGATAATTGTTTTTTTTTTCTTTTTTAATTAGCAGCCAAAACAGGAAAAAATAGGAAAAAAGGAGAAAAAATGAAGTTTAAAAATGGGGTTTGGTGGTCATTTCAGCTTATTTTTTTTTCGTAAATATTAGTGTGTTCATTTTTGTGTGTTGTAAAAATAATCTGAAATGATAATGTAAAAGAGGTTTTTTTTTGGGTTTTTTGTTGGTTTTTTTATTTATTTTTATTGGGATATTTTTTTTATATTTTTTTTTTTAGTAGTGGCTTCTTTGCAGAATTGGAATTTGAGAAAATTTTGTCTGTTGTTGTAAATGGCCACCGCAAGCGGGGACTTCCTGTGGAGGTGGGACGTCCTCTCTGCGGGAGAGAATTTTATTTTACTGTTAATATGGATCAAAAATCATTTTAGTAGAAGTACAATAATGCGAAGACCACTCTTTGGCTGCTAATTTTAGTAAAATATAGAGTGTAGGTGGCATTTAGATTTTTGTAATGTTTAAAAGTAGTTTTTTTTAATGTTAGTGCCACTGAGAGGAGAGGAGGTGGGATTAATAATAATAAAAAAAAAAAAAAAGGGCTAATTAATAAACTTTGGGCTAATTGAAAGTTGATTGTTGAGAGTAGATATGAACTTTATTGATGGACTCTATGTCCCCCGCTTCCCTGTATCTCCCTAAGACGAAGATTATGAGTTTTTTTCAAATCGTTCCAGTGGTTATTTAAATCGGGGTCCTTCAATGGAAATTGCCTGTTTTATTTTGCTTTTTATGAGCTAAATATGAGGGTGGCGTAACAAAGTCTCCTACTTACCATTTTGACCAAGGCCACAACGTGGTAAAACTTAATGTGAGATTGAAAGTCAATATAGTTAGCGTGGGGACATGAGAAAAATTTGAATATGCCAAAAAATATGTCTGAAAGAAAAACCTCTAAACTACCGTGAATAAGATGCTAAAGACGAACAGATGTTAAATTAGAAAAATAAATAAAAGAGTAACACGATGAGTGGTACACTTTTTTAGGGGTACAGTTCCTTCAAATACACTTATGAAGTGGAGTCACTTTGAAACAAAGAAGCGTACCATGAGGGGCTGATGCAGTTGCTGAAAACTTAAAAAAAATAACAAATTTTAAAGAAAAATTGCGGTGAGATGTTTTCCCCACTTTACACTGCCTTTGAAATCATAAATTATGATTCTTATGACATAAATTTTGACGATGACAATCCTTGTCACATTTCCGTTCTTTTTTTCTAATCATTTTTTTTCTTCAGGCATGTGAAGGACATATTAATTTGGACATGTGTTTGTCAAGTGCTATCCCTAATTTCCAGTTACTTTTGGTTCCTCCTTTTGTTGGTAAGTTTTTTGAACTTTCTTCAGAGATTCCCTTGAATCTTTATAAACAGCTTATTGAAAAAAAAATACTCTTTGGATTCCGTATATTAAAAAAAAAATATCAATGGGATATTTACTTATTTGGGATTCTGGTGGTTGGAGAACCCAACTTTTCGACTCAGATGTGGAATAGAAGCGAAGTCAATCTTCCCGATATAAAAGATATATTCTTACAGAAGAGTTTGATTCCCCCCCCCCACCCCCACCCTTTTTTCTTCAACCCGAGGAGCAAATCCATCTTTCTATTGGCCAATGATGGTGTCGCTTCTGTTTTGGCTCATATCTGCGTACCCCACAACTGTATTTTCAAAGGATTAAAATCTTTTAATCGTTAGTTGAAAGTCTTCCATTGCACTTAATAAAAATTAATTAAAAGAACAAATTGTTTAATTAAAAATTATTAATCAAAAATGAAAGTAAAGAGCAAAGTTGAAACATAACGACAACAAATTGCTGCTTCGGGTTTATGCAACATATATGTGCAATATTGTACAAATATAGTGACTGGTAATATTTCTTTGAATTTGTGGAATTCTGAAAAACTAGTCCTTTACCAAAGAGAGAATAGAAATTGTATACTAAAGTGTACTGATATCGTTGCTAGTGAAAGCCAGATAGCAAAATATATGTTAAAGGAATCCAGTTTTACGTTAATTCCAAAATTGTAAAGTTTGTCAAGTTTAAAGTTACACAGCAAAAGTAAAGAGCCTAAGAACCAATGCTTTTCGACGACAAATAGTGGGGAAACACTTTCACTGCTATATTTTTATTTCTGAATTGATTTTGGTTTCTAATTCATACTCTACAATCCTCTAGAATTCGTTATTTTCGAGTTCGTCATGTCGCTTTAATTATTTGTTACTACCAGGGCACTTCATACCGAAGGAGTTAAAGTTCGAAGTATTAACTTCGGAGGGGGCTCATTGGATTGGTAATCAGAAGTTTCTAGTGCCCTTTTTAAGATTCAGAGTGATCGCAGGGTGGATACCCTCCCCCCCTCACACCTCGTATTTTCCCGAAATTCATCTGATAGAAATTTTGAGATGGCCATTTTTTCTCTTAGAAACTTCGAAAAAAGCTCATTTGATTGGAAATTGAAAGAGCTAGCACTCTTTTTAATAGTCGAAAGTGATTGGAGGACAACTAACCCCCTCCCACGCCAACCATTTCCCAAAACACAGCCAATTTAAACTTTGAGGTAGCCATTTTGTTCAACGTAGTTGAAAGGTCCGGAAATTATGTCTTTGAGGATGACGTCCCCATAGCCCTCAGGGCAAGGGTTGTAACTAATGTCCTGGGGACATATAAGGCTTTTATAGAAAGGGTCGTCGTAGGAACTTTGGAGGAGGCTCATTGGATTGGTAATCAGAAGTTTTAGTGCTCTTTTTAAGATTCAGAGCGATCGGTGGGGGGATACCCCCTCCCTCCCCACACCCTGTGTTTTCCCGAAATGCATCTGATAGAAATTTTGAAATGGCCATTTGTTGTCGTAAGAACTTCAAAAATAGCTCATTCGATTGGAAATATAAAGGGCCAATGCCCTTTTTGATAGTCGAAAGTGATTGGAGGGCAACAAACTCCCCTCCCACACGTACCATTTCCTTAAACGCATCTGATCAAAATTTTGAAATAGCCATTTTGTTCAACGTATTTTAAAGGTCTAGAAATTATGCCTTTGAGGAACACAACCCCTCCCCCCCCCCCACAGCCCTCAGGGTAAGGGTTTTAAGTTATACCCTGGGGGCATATAAGGTACATATAGAAAGGGTGATCTTATAAACTTTGAAGGGGGTTCATTAGATTGGTAATCAGAAGTTCTAGTGCCCTTGATTGAAAGGACTAGTGCCCTTTTTATTAGTTAAAAGTGATTGGAGGGCTAACCCCCCTCCCACGCCCACCATTTCTTCAAACACAACCAATCAAAATTTTGAGCTAGCCATTTTTTCAACGTAATTGAAAGGTCCGAAAATTATGTCTTTGACAACCCCCCACAACCCTCAGGGCAAGGGTTTTAAGTTATGCCCTGGGGGCATATAAGGTATATATACAAAAGGATGATCGTTTGAACTTCGGAGGGGGCTCATTGGATTGGTAATCAGAAGTTTTAATGCCCTTTGTAAGATTCAGAGTGACCGGAGGGTGGATATCACCCCCCCCCCCCTTCTCATATTCTCCCGAAATGAATCTGACAGAAATTTTGAGATGGCCATTTGTTGTCGTAGATAATTCGAAAAAGTCTCATTCGATCGGAAATTGAAAGTACAAGTGCCCTTTTTATTAGTCAAAAGTGATTGGAGGGCAACAAGCCCCCCCCCCCCCACGCCCATGAATTCCCTTAACGTATCTAATCAAAATTTTGAGATAACCATTATTTTGTTCAGCGTAGTTGAAAGTTCTGGAAACTATGCCTTTGACAACCCCCATACCTTCTCAAGACCAGAACATAATTTGCACTTTACTGAAAACAAAATACATTTGAAATGTTTTCGCTTTGTTTTACTTGTTTAAAATGTTTTTACTAGATATATGAGGGGGAAGTTCTCTCCCTTGCACTCCAATTACAGCGCGAGTGTCTAGTGCCCTTTTTAAGAGTAACAAGAGATTGGACGGCAAGCAGCCCTTCTCTCAAGCTTATTCATTTTCCAAACGCATCCAGTCAAATTTTTAGGCAGCCATTTTGTTCAGCATAGTAGAAAGGTCCAGCAACTAGGTCTTTAGGGATATTAGGCATGTCAACCCCCCAAAATTATGTAATTGGTTCATTATGCTTTAAAATAAATCAAAAGGCATTGTGTTTATGGCTGCCAATAAGACACCTCAGCAATATATCGACAACGACTGGGGAAATTAAGTTGAAACTTTTGGGGATACTACTATCACTACTTCTGATCTTACAGTTTAAATAAATAAAAAGAGTGTAAGTGTATCCAGGTTGTCAAAGAGCGTAGATAGAATCTTTTGGGGATGATATTAAGTTTTATTTTTCAGGTCAACTTCAGAAGCTATAAAATTCAATTAAAAATTATTGTTTGTGTCAGGATTAAAAATTGTTGAAAAAGTTTCTCCAACATACAAATAGCAACCCATAGTCCCGTACTATGGATTCTTGTAGAAAAAAAACTGAAAGGATATACAATATTATTTTTTCCATGAAAAAGACTATGTAAAAAAAAACTCACAGAAATTAATTTAAAAACTTTTCCACAAGACAAGTTTTTCAAAGAAAAGTAAGGAGCTCCATTAAGCCAAGAATGAGCAAAAATTAAGTCAACTAATCTTCCAAGCGTAAAACTACCACAAAGCACTATCAGTAAATAAATGAAACTCAACACGAACAGAAATTACAATAAATAGCCGGTTCAAACTCAAAACGAGCAAAAATTAACATGAGTAGAGCTGATAACCCCCATGCCTTTTCAAGACCAGAACACAATTTGCGATTTACTGAAAAAAAAAGTAAGTTTGAAATGTTTTCACCTTTCTTACTTTCTTATGAAAGTAATTTATTAAAAAAAAAAAATTTATCAAAACCTTAAGGAACAAATGTCGTATATGTCAATTAAACTCACAATCTACGGTCATTTGTTTGTTGTTTTTTTTTTCAGTAAAGTGCAAATTGTGTTTTGAGAAGGCATAGGGCTATCAGCCCTACTCATGTTAATTTCTGCTCGTTTTGAGTTTGACTCGGCCATTTATTGTAGTTTCTGTTCGTTTTGAGTTTCATTTATTTATTGATAGTGATTTGTGGTAGTTTTTCGCTTGGAAGATTATTTGACTTAATTTTGATCATTCTTGGCTTAAGGGAACTCTTTACTTTTCGTTTAAAAACTTGTCTTGTGGAAAAAGTTTTTTTTAAATTAATTTACAGGTAACAGTTACATGTCAAGCTGTATACAAGCAATACCAATTTCACAGAAACTGCAATTTCCGTACTATTTTGTAGCTATATTTAAAAAGAAGCATTTGCTATGCTTAGCTGTGATTGCTGCTTCTCACTGATGCAATCGGTCGCCTATTTCAGAAAAGAAGAGTTGCTCCCTAAGTTAGTATTAAGTCTTAGCCTCTAGGCTAAGGATTAAGCAGGAGATTTAAACTTTCTCAGTAAGAACACAGTATGTAGTAAGAACAACGCAGTAATAGCGTGATATGGAATTGTAAAAAAAAAATAAAGAAATATAATAAATTGACTACATCTGTGTGGATAATTTGATTTTTCTTGGTAATTTTAGCTATTGACGTCCTAAGCTCTCCCCCTCCCAATATTTTTAAACTTTCCTTTCTTTATATAGTTTTACTTTATTCCTCTTTACACCTTTTTATCCCCCTTGAGGCATTTACGGCTAATTTTAATGTCACCCTTTAGTCATGCAATCGGAGACTAGATTTTGACCACATCTGCTTATTATTTTTTCCTCCTCGAATCATGCCAAAAAAAAAATTTTGAAGCGTCAAATATTGCAATTTAGATAACTATTAATTTCACCATGTTGGTTCAATTTGAATATTAATTATTAGCGAAAGTTATTTTTCAAAAAACATTTACCTAAGAGTATTTTTTCTAGATTCCTGGTCGTTTTGGCTGGATGGCATGGCGGAGTATTATATCACCATGGCTTTTTCAACAAGTACCTGTTGAGGAAGTTAGTGAAAAGAAGCAGAGAAAGCTAGAAAGAAAAATGATGCGGAGATGATGTTTTTTTTTTTTTTTTTTTTTGAATATTGAGGGTTTTTGTAACGGCTTTTGTGCGTATGAAAATTCTTGGTTACTAATTTTAAGGGAAAAAATATTTTTATAGTTTTTTTTTTGTGAAATTAAATTGTAAAGTGATTCAGGATTTTTTCGTCCCAGAAAATTGACTGAGTAATGCCCGGGTCATGTTGTAGTCACAGACCTGGAGAAAATAGAAAGTACCAAGGACTAGGCTATAGCGTCAAGTATGTATCCCAGCAGTATTTTTTTTTAGTTGAGCACGGTTCAACTTTCAAGCGTAAAACTTTGATTTCAGCAACTTAGGTCCTAGCCACAGCCGAGTCACACCTACTGATAAAGAAGTCAGTATTTATGAATGATCCAAGGTTCTAACGGCAGTTCTGTACTACAGAAGCAGAGATTTAAATGGCGAAAAATTAGTTTGGAAGACGTCTTCCACTATGACTTTGTTTCCAACTATTTCCTACTAATACTATTTCTTTGCAGAGTGGCCAGATGGGGCGCATTTGCGCCATTTCGATGCTTTATGTTACGGTTCCGAATTAAGTTTTTCAAACCGGCTTATTGTTTGGGGGGAGGGCGCTGAATCGTTCATTCAGCGCATTTTCACTAGAAAAATGGAGCTTTCTGCACATTTCCACATTTATGGCAGCGATCCGTTAAACCAAACATCTGGCAACACTGTTTCTTTGTTGTTGTTTTTTTCCAGATTCATTTCATACTTAGAAATACTGATATTTCGAGTTTTTGAAATAATAAAGAAAAATTAAATCTTAGATCTACTCTGACTGGATTAAATGAGTACATCCAAAGCTCTGCTGTAGTAATTGAAGGGGCATTGGGTTAATTAAAAAAACTTTTTCCACAAAATAAGTTTTTCAAAGAAAAGTAAAGAACTCCATTAAAAAAAAAATTAGCAAAAATAAAATCAAAAAATATACCAAGGGTGAAACTACCACAGACAATAATCTGTAAATAGATTAAACCCAAAACGAACAGAAATTACAGTAAATAACCGAGTTAAACTCAAAACGAGCAGAAATTAACATAAGTTGGGTGCAAAACCCCTATGCCTTCCCAAGGCCAGAACAAAATTTGCACATTATATGTCAAGCATTCCAATCACTTTCAACTATTAAAAAGGGCACTAGGCCTTTCTATTTTGAATCGAATGAGCCCTTTTTGAAACGACAACGCTTTCTATAAACACCTTATATGCCCCCAGGGCATAAATTACAACCCTTACCCTAAGGTCTGTTAGGGTGGTTGTCATCCTCTAAGACCGAATTTCTAGAACTTTCAACTACGTTAAACAAAATGGCTATCTCAAAATTATGATTGGATGTGTTCTGGGAAATGGTGGGCATGAGAGGTGCGATAGTCGCTCTCCAATCACTTTCAACTATTAAAAATGGCCCCAGGCCTTTTCAATTTCCAATCTAATGAGCTCTTTTGAAGTTTCTTCGACAAAACTTTCAATGAAAATCTTATATGTCCCCAGGGCATAACTTACAACCCTTGCCCTGAGTGCTGGGGGGGGGATGTCATCCTTAAAGACCTGATTTCCAGAACTTTCTACTAGATTGAACAAAATAGCTATCTGAAAATTTTGATTGGAATGGTGGGGGTGAGAGGGGGGTTATTTACCCTCCAATCACTTTCAAATATTAAAAAGGGTACTAGCTCTATCCATTTCCAATTGAATGAGCCCTTTTTGAAGTTTTACGACAACTATCTATAAAACCTTATATGCCCCCAGGGCAGAACTTACAACCTTTGCCCTTGGGGCTCTGGGGGAGTTTGTCATCCTTAAATACATAATTTGCAGAACTTACAACCTTTGCCCTTGGGGCTCTGGGGGAGTTTGTCATCCTTAAATACATAATTTGCAGAACTTTCAACTACGTTGAACAAAATGACTATCTCTAAACTTTGATTGAATGTTTTTGGGGAAATGGTGGGTGTAAGAGGAGGGTTAATTACTCACTACTCACTTTCGACTATTAAAAAGGGCAATTTCAATTTCCAATCAAATAAGCCCTTTTTGAAATTTCTGTATAACGACTTTCTATATAAACTTTATATGTCCCCAGGGCATAACTTACAACACTTGCAATGAGGGCTCTGAGGGGGCTATCATCCTAATAGACCTAATTTTAAGAACTTTCAACTACGTTGAAAAAAATGGATATCTCAAAATTTTGATTGGATGTGTTTGGGAATATGGTGGGCGTGAGAGGGGCGTTTGTCGCTCTCCAGTCACTTTCAACTATTAAAAAAGGCACTAGCCCTTTTAATATCCAAGTGAATGAGCCCTTTTGAAGTTTTTACGCTTTCAATAAAAAACCTTATACGCCCTCAGGGCATAACTTAATATCCTAGCCCTGAGGGCTGTGGGGGGGGGGAGAAGTTGTCATTCTTAAAGACCTAATTTCCAAAACTTTCAACTACGTTGAATAAAATGGCTATCTAAAATATTGATTGGATATGTTTGGGGAAAATATGGGCGTGAGAGGGGGTTAGTTGCCCTCAAATCACTTTCGACTATTAAAAAGGGCACTAGCCCTTTGAATTTCCAATCGAATGAGCCCCTTTTCAAGTTTCTACGACAAAGATTTCAATAAAACTTTGCATTCCCCAAGGGCATAACTTATAACCCTTGCCCTGAAGACTGTGGGGGGAGTGTCCTGCTCAAAGGTGTAATTTCCTGAACTTTGAACTGCGTGGAACAAAATGGCTATCTCAAAATCTTTATTGGATGTGTTAGTTGCGGAAGGGGTGGAAGTTGCTTTCCAATCACTTTCGACTATTAAAAAGGGCACTAGCCATTTCAATTTCCAATCGAATGAGCCCTTTTTGAAGTTTCTACGACAACGCTTTCTATAAAAACCGTATATGCCCCCTGGGCATAATTTACAGCCCTTAACCTGAGGGCTGTGGGGGGTTATCATCCTAAAAAACCTAATTTCCAGAACTTAAAACTACGTTGAATAAAATGGCTATCTGAAAGTTTTGATTAGATGTGTTTGGGAAAAGGTGGGCGTGAGACGCGGGTTAGTTGCCCTCTAATCACTTTCGACTATTAAAAAGGGCATTAGCCCTTTGAATTTCAAATCGAAAAAGCCTTTTTTGAAGTTTCTACGACAACGCCTTCTATAAAAAAACCTTATGAGCCCCCAGGGCATAACTTACAACCCTTGTCCTAAGGGCTGTGGGAGACTGTCCTCCTCAAAAACATAATTTCTTTCTGGAAATCAACTACGCTGAACAAAATAGCTACCTGAAAATTTTGATTGGATGAGTTTCGGGAAATGTTGGGCGTGGAAGGGGTGTTAGTTGCCTTCCAATCATTTTCGACTATTAAAAAGCGCACAAGCCACTCCAATTTCCAATTGAATGAGCCCTTTTCGAAGTTTCTATGACAACTTCTTCGATACAAAGTGCCCTGCTCTAAAGGAAAAAAATTAATAAATAATACATTTTGCCAACATCGTCCTTATATGCACCCAGGGCATAACTTAAAACCCTTGCCTTGAGGGTTTTGGGGGAGTGTCCTCGTCAAAAATATATTTTCTATCTGGAAATCAACTACGCTGAACAAATGGCTATCTCAAAATTTTGATTGGATGTATTTGGGAGCGTGATGGGCGTGGGGGGGGGGCTAGTTGCCCTCCAATCACTTTCCACTATTAAAAAGGGCACTAGCCACTCCAATTTCCAATTGAATGAGCCCTTTTCGAAGTTTCTACGACAACTCCTTTGATACGTGGTGCCCGGGTATGAAAAAAAATAAATAAATAATACATTGTGCCAACATCGTTCTTTACTTAGGCAGCGCTATTGCTCTGCCTATGACTATTCGTCCATTTAACAGTTAAATCCGTTCTCCTTAATCTAAGCACATTAAAATTATTTGTATAATTCATTCTGGTACATATGCAACTCCTGTCCAAAAAATATAGGGTGAAGTTCCAATCACTTTCGACTATTAAAAAGGGCACAAGCCACTCTAATTTGCAATTGAATGAGCCCTTTTCGAAGTTTCTGCGACAAATTCTTCGATACGAAGTGCCCTGCTCTAAAGCAAAAAAATAATAAATAATACATTGTGCCAACATCGTTCTTGTATGCCCTCAGGGCATAACTTAAAACCCTTGCCCTGAGGGTTGTGGCGGAGTGCCCTCCTCAAAAACATATTTTCAATCTGAAAATCAACTACGCTGAACAAAATGGCTATCTCAAAATTTTGATTGTATGTGTTTGGGGGAATGATGGGCATGCGGGGGGGATAGTTGCCCTCCAATCACTTTCGACTATTAAAAAGGGCACTAGCCACTCCAATTTCCAATCAAATGAGCCCTTTTCGAAGTTTCTACGACAACTCCTTCGATACGAGGTGCACGGGTATGAAAAAAAAAAAAAAAATACATTGTGCCAACATCGTTCTTTACTTAGGCAGCGCTATTGCGCTGCCTATGACTATTCGTCCATTTAGCAGTTAAATCCGTTCTCCTTAATCTAAGCACATTAAATTTATTGGTCTAATTCATTCTGGTAGATATGCAACTCCTGTCGAAAAAATATAGGGTGAAGTTTCCAGTCTTACTAAAGGATTAGATATTTAAAAAACATATTTTTTTTTAACTGAAAGTTAGGAGCGACATTAAAACTTAAAACGAACAGAAATTATTCCGTATATGGAAGGGGCTGTCCCCTCCTCAACGCCTTGCTCTTTACGCTAAAGTTATTTATTGTTCTAACAAATAGAGCTGTGAGAAATAGTCAAAATTTAGCGTAAAGAGCAAGGCGTTGAGGAGGGGATATCCCCTTCCATATACGGAATAATTTCTGTTCGTTTTAAGTTTTAATGTCGCTCCTTACTTTCAATTAAAAAAACTTGTATTTTTTTATTTAATTTCTGAACGTTTTTTTGAATAATGCTAGGAAATCCGGCGGCCCCCGTCATAGAAATATCCCTCCCCCCATGACAATATCCTCCATGGAAAGATCCTCCCACGTAGCCTGCTCCTCTGACCCCCCCTCCCCTCTCAACCAGAAGAAATCCCTCCTGAAAACATCTGCATACTTCCAAGTAACAAAGACTATATGTAAATAATGGGCAAAGTTCATAACTTGGAGCCGTTCCCCCGGGGACCGTGGGGGATTAAGTCATCCTCAGAGACATATTTATTAGGTTTTCGTACATGTTGAACAAAATGCCTAACTCAAAATTTTGATTGGGTGACTTTGGGAAAAAATTAGCGTGGGAGGGGGCCTAGTTGCCCTCCAATTTTTTGGTCACTTAAAAAGGGCACTAGAACTTTTAATTTCTGTTCAAATGAGCCCTCTCGCGATATTTTATGACCACTGAGTCGATACGATCACCCCTGAAAAAATACAACAATAAAGCGCGCATCCGTGATCTCTCTTCTGGCAAAAAATGCAAAATTCCACATTTTTGCAGATGGGAGCTTGAAACCTCTACAGTAGGGTTCTCTGATATGCTGAATTTGATACTTTGATTTTCAATAAAATTCTATTACTTTTAGGGTGAGTTTCCCCCTTTTTCGAAAATAAGGCAAATTTTTTCAGGCCCGTAACTGCTGATGGGTAAGACTAAACTTGATGAAACTTTAATGCTTGAAATAAGGATAAAAATCCGATTCTTTTGATGTATCTACTGGGATCAGAATTCTGTTTTTAGAGTTTCGGTTACTATTGAGCCGGGTCGCTCCTTACTTACAGTTCGTTACCACGAACTGTTTGATATATATTGCATTTAGGCAAGTGGTACCTTTATGACCGCTATAGAGACTATATGAGATTGATAATCCAAGGTTTTGAAGACGTACCAGTGTAAGTTTGATCAATATCAAGATCTTCCACATCAATTGACATCAGCGATGTAGAGAAATTCGGATCCAATTTTTGAAGCTCATCAAAACAAACTCCCTCTTCAAGGAGCTTTTTGTAAAAAGTGACAAAGAATGGTGACGAAAAAAAAAGAAAAAAAACGTAACAATTTTAAAATTGCTAGTGTTAAAAGTCGTCCAGTGCAGATGTAATGATCTTTGACACTTGAATCACCTACATCTAAGGTTGGATCTATTTCAATCAATCCCGGCTGTGTTTAGAACAGTAACTACCACCCCTAAATGCTGGTTTGCTCACTTGGAAATCGCGATATCTTTCGTGGATACTGGGAATTAACCATTCCAACTTTTAAAACTATTTTTCGGAGTAATTTTCTCCTTCGTCGCATGGTGAACTTGTCAGAACGTTCAAGTAAAGTATACCATGCCAACGGTTTGTGTGCCGCAGTCAAAAGAAGTATATTTGCACCATGGCCAAACAGTATCGAACTGTAATACTTGCACCTCTTGACAACCCCTTAAATTCAGATGACAACTCGTTTGTTTATGTTGTCTACTCTTCTTTACATTAACTTCATTTTAGACTTATGGAGATTCAAATCTCAATTCTCTATTAAAAGACCTCTTATTAAAAGTGGCAATTGTGGTCACTAATCTTTTTGCCTTACTAAATGAGTCACCCTAAAATTTGTACAGGCCAAGAGTTGTTTGACTCAGTTGAAATATATACTAAGAAAACTTCTCCTGACTTCCGGTTGTACGAAAACTTTTGATTAACGTTAGACTACAATACCCCTTCTAAATCAATAGTTAATTCGAGTTTCAATAATAGTTTCATGATAGCTTTTTTCATGATTGGAGTATCTGTCAAGTTAAGTTCTGGAAAACATATCAACACTAAATCCTTTTATAACCCACGAGGTGAAACAGATATCCTTAGTATTCTTGAAAAGGAAACAATTGGAGGTAATAACCTTATTCTAGGTGATTTTAATGCTCACAGCACATTATGGGAAGTAGCAACTTATGAAAATAAAGCTGGAAAAAGTGTAGAGCAGCTTCTGGTAAATGATACAAGTCTTTCTCTTTTCACACCATTTGATTTACAGACCCGATAAAGGTTCTTGAACTACAAACAGATCCTACAGCAGTTTTTACTTCCATAAGCAACACACAATATGTGTCCACCAATCCCAAACCAAAGTATAATAACAAAAAAGCAAATTGGTCACATTTCCAAGACATACTAGCATCTGAAAATTACTCAGAGGTTTATAACGAGTTGGACATAAATGAAAAATCTCAAAAATTTTCATCATGTTTGACCACTGCTGCAGATGCTGCTATTCCAAAATATAGTAAGAAGGAAAGGCTGAATCTCAAGAAATTGCCTAAGACATGGTGGAATGAAGACTGAATTGACGAAACAAAATAGGAAAAAAAACAGAAAACATTTCCAGAAACACCCCTCTCCTATCACACATCTTGAGTATAAACCTGCAATAGCAAAGCTTAAAAGAATATGCAGAAAATCAAAAAAGACGGCATGGGAAAGGTTTTGCTCCCAGATAGACCCCCAAACTGCGGCAACTAAAACCCACTAATATATTAGCTAACTTAATGGCTATAATAAACCTATTGATGATAGGAAATATGATATATCTATCAATAACAGGTACATTCTTAGCGACGGTGAAAAAACTGAACTGTTTGCAGAGCAATATAAAAAAGAAATCATAAGACAGACGACCTCCCTTTTTTATTCTGCCAAAATCCTGCTTAAATAAACTTTCCCTTGAAAAACCTTTCCTTTTTGAAGAGATGGAGCGGGCAATTGACATTAGCAACCAGGGTTCAACTCCTGGACATGATGACATACATATAAAGTGGATTACACTAACTCCAGAGATATTTAAATTTGCACTTCTGCGCATTTATAATTATATATGGACCCATCATAAAATTCCAAGATCATGGAAAATAGCCATTGTTAACTCCATCTTTAAATCTAACCAGCCGTCAAACAATATTAAATCTTACAGACCAATTTCATTGCTAACAACACTAGGTAAAATACTGGAGCGAATGATTTTAACTAGGGTTGAATGGTTTGTAGAAATAAACAACCTATATCCATCTGAAAAACCAAGATTCCGAAAGGGACACTGCTCACAGGACAATATTGCTTGCCTAGAGCATGATATTTCAACTTCCTTTAATCAAGGATATTCAACCATTGCCATACTTTTTGATTGGATTGATGCCTATGGTAGAGTCATTCACAAGAAATTACTGGAGGTGCTAATGAATCTTGACTTTCCTGTTGGGGTTGTGGCCCTTATTGATGCTTTTCTTAACAACAGAACATTTACTGTGCAGATTGGTAATTCCAGGAGCCATGAATACCCTATTAGAGAAGGTTTACCCCAAGAAGCAATCCTTATTCCCCTTCTGTTTAATTTATATATATATATCTGAGTTCCAATTACACCATGCATCGTTTGGGCTTTATGCAGATGACCTAGCAATATGGAAGTCAGGCAGAAACGTCCTTGAATTAGTCTGAGATCTTCAACAAGACGTCAACATAATCTCTTGCATCTCAGAAGCATTAGGTCTGTCTATCTCCACTTCTAAATCCAAAGCAATCTTATAGACTAGGCAAAAACATGCATCCATACCAAATATTGCTTTGAATAGTTACCCCTAAATTACGAATCTTCAGTGAAATTGTTTTTGATTCCAAATTAAGATGGAAGGATCACATCAGATCACTCAGGAGTAACATTATCCAGAAACTGGCTCTCCTAAAACGGCTTGCTAATTCCAAACAGGGCTCATCACCTAAGACAATGATTGATTTTTATAAAGTTTATATTAGAGCAAAGATGGAATATGGCATACAGTTTTTTGCTAATAGTTCTTCACGTATGTTTAACACGTTGGAGTCACTGCAAAATTCTGGAGTCCGTATTGCTATGGGATTTTATAAGCATATACCAATTCTTAAAATAAGAAAACTATCAGATATCACCCCTCTACAGGAAAGAGCGTTGATTCAAAGAAGACGGTATTTTACAAGTGCACAAGCATACGGTAATCAGAATTTTGTATATAAGAAAAGATTTAATAAACTACCCCCTATGAGTGCTGTATCTTCTTCCTGGAATTTCTATCTAGAGGAGTTTCCAGAGTGGTCTACTCCGGTGATGGACTCTTTTCCCTTTGTGATTTCCCCACCATGGGACATGGCCCATGTTGAGTGGCTTATGGACATGCTACCAAAAAATAAATCATGCTATTCAGCCCAAGATGTTAATATAATCTTTGAAAATTGTGTGAATTCCCGTTTCCCCAATTATGTACATGTATACACGGATGGGTCTGTTAAAGATTCAAAAGCTGGGACAGCCGTCTGTATCCCGGACCTAAACTTGAATATTTATGCTTTCCTTCCGAGTAATTCATCAGTACTTTCGGCTGAATTATATGCAGTACGACTTGCATTAGATGCCTTAATTGATCTGAAGACCCCTTCAAGGAACATTCTGTTCCTGTCAGATTCTCTTTCTTCAATCCATTTTCTTAGCCATATAAATTATCATGCTGATGACTTAGACCTGAAAGAGATACGCCAAAAAATCAGTTATCAATTTTCAACTGGATATTCTATAGCATTTCTTCATATTCCAAGCCATAAAGGAATCAAATATAATGAAATGGCAGATAATTTTGCAAATAAGGCAGCAGATATCCCTCCCCCAAGAAGATTAAGGACGTTCAATTTTAGAGAGGTCATTAGAGCCCGAACAAAAATTGCTTCCCAACGTTTTGGGCATCCTCCTTTCAAATCTAAGGCTTTAATATGCTCTACTATAAACCAAAAGCTGGAACTGTTTCAATTAATCCTGATCCTTTTAAATGGGGAATCCACCACACACCCCTATACAGAAATTGCCATCAGACTTCAGAAAATGCACAACATGTTCTCTTTGAATGCAACCCAAGGGATCAAGATTCGAGGAGACTGAGAAATTACTGTCATCAATTGAAGATCCCCATATCTTTTGATGCTCTTATTAATTGCTCTCTATCATAGGATTTGGAAGCCACAATCTATAGATTGATGATTATGATCCTAAAAAGACGCCATTAGTACTAGCAGCACGCTGATTGTAATCAACTAGAAGATATTCTTTGGAATAAGGCAAGAATTATTCATAACCAGTAAATGTTTTCCTAGAATCTCATAGAGGTGAATGGACCTCCTACTGGATCCACAGACCTCGCAAAGCTATGAAGAAGATAACTCAAATTTTGCTACAGATATTTAGCAAAATTTACAGATATGTACATATCTAAAATAGTAGAGATATGTAGAACGTTAATATTGTCAGTCACCCCCATAAATTCAACTAGTAGGATGACGTCAAATAATACTCCTAATGACATTAAATACCCCTATACTTTGATAAGCCCAAATCATTAAATAGCATCCCCGTTAAGACCCCAGTATCAATAGCATTCCATGTAAGTAGACTAGAGCAGAGGCAACTAAATTGAAATTAAGTTATGTTCGGTAAGAGATTCTAAAATTCTTGAGTGGTACATCACTTTCCACAGGATTCCTCTCATTTATAACAAAATTGTTTTCAAATATATCCTCGGATTCATCTACAACTATATTTATCAAATTTTAAGGATTTTCATCCGGAATGTTCTCAAATTTGTCTGACAGATTCTCATAAAGACATAAGAAAGTCGTTAAAAAAATTGCTGGACTTTTTGTTCATTATATAAAATTATCTTTCATAAAATATCAGATTTCAGGTGTTTTTAAAATGGAGCAAGTTTTTTCAATGCTTTTTTTCACACGGGAAGTTTTCTTTTTCAATATGCGAAAATATGTCAAATTTGATTTAGCCATATCATATTTGCCTACCGTTGAGTCTTTTTTTGCAAAAAAAAAGACATAAGGATATAAAAATGAATATTGAAAGGGAAGCACTTTATTTTTGTCTTACTTATTGATCTCCTCTTTAGTTTCTTCATTATTCCATTTTATAAGCAAATTCTTTTTTGCGCAATGCTGTTCACAGTGAATGTAATGGTACGATTTGTCCTTCATCAAGCCTTTTTATATACGTTTCTGAGGATCAAAACAAGACAACTGAATAAATATTATACCACAAGCACAGTGTAAGTATATTTGATCAGTAGCGAAAAATCATACTCTCCATTAAAGATTTTTTACACATATTAGTCTAGACTTCTCTTCATGACTCCGCCTCTTCGCACACGCACAATGAAAAATATTTAGCGCATTACATATGCTATGATCTGGCTGCTAAATGCTAAGAAGCAACTGAAATTATTGCTTTGACGTACTGGGAACTTACCTGTCAGCGCGCTATGGTATGTGTCATTTTTGAACAAACTTTTCGTTACTGTTCATATATACTTATACCGTGACCACAAGGGATTAACAGTTGAATGCTACTCTATAGTGGGGCGGGGGGGGGGGGGCAGGAAGTGACTTTACGGTAGCAACGAAAAGCCCGGACAGTGGATTATACTCACTGGTTTGGCGCAATCACCCCTGAGAGAAACAAAGAAGAAGAAAGAACAGACATCAGAGTTCTTTCAATTTGGCATTCAACCGTTTCGTTAATTTGGTGTTCAACATAAATTTTATTGTTTGTACTATTGTTATTTTACATGTGGGAAAAATCTTCCAGGGAAGGATTTTCCATGCTCAAATGAATTTGATTTGCACGTTTTTTTCGACTCTTTGTAAATATGTTTAAATAATGATTATAAAATTAAACAGCAATATGTATAAAACAATACATTAACATAATAGAAATCTAGCAGCACATTTATATAAATCCTGAAAAAGATCCTTAGAACCCACTTTATTTAAGTTGTCATTTGATAACAAAGGAAAAACTACAACAATACTTTCCTATTACAATTTTACAAAGTTTTAGAAATTACAAACAACATTCGTATATAATAATCCGTTAGTAATATAGTACAAAAAAAATAACAAACACAAGAATGGAAGACACTCGCCAAAATAAATCTTCAAAATATAACACTGCAAAAATTAATTATCTCCAACTAACAAAAGAGTATATTTCCCCATGAAAACCAGCGAGGGAAATGCCTCCCAGAAAACAGTAAGCAATATATATAGCACGGAAATTAAAAAATATTCCTGTTTAAGTCTCGGTGAGAAACAAAGCTCCTAGTAGCACTTGCTCCTCCTCCCCCCCCCCCCCCCAACACCTTTTGTGCCAATAACCAAGTGAATTCAATCTTACTCTTGCAGCAAGAATAAAGTTTTGCAAGCAATTAGAGAAAAAGTAATTTTTCCGTGGGGACTTTGTTTTCTAATTAATAGAAACGAAAACTCGGTAATTTAACGGAAACGAAAACTCGGCAAGAACGAAGCTTTGCAAACAATTAGAGAAAAATGTAATTTTTCTGTGGGAATTTTGTTTTCTTATTAATGGAAACGAGAACTCGGCAATTTTTATTTCTTACCAAATAATTACCTTTCATCAAAAAGAAAGAACAAAATTTAAAGAAAAAAAGAGAATTAAAATAATAACGAACATAGAGAGCATTAAATACGAGACATGACAATAGAAAACAAATAAAATGGAGGAGAAGATAAGAATCATTGCCCGGAGGTGCTTTTTAATTTAAAAAAATTTAATTATTTTCAAAGGATCCTCAATAAATCAAGCACAACTTACAAAGCAACTACCGAACTACGGTGGTGAGTTAAGATACAATTTAGCATTTTTATAAAAAATTGTTCTTAGCTCATGAATCGATAATTAACTGTTAATTAAAACAGTGGACTTAATTGATATTTTATCTATTGTTTATTTATTTCTGTTTCATTCCATAGCTCATTAATAAATAAAAAAGCGCGGAAATCACCAGTGGTGCTTCAATAAACTCAAGCGCCATCGAACCTCTCTTAGTAAAAAAAAAAAAATAATCATAAAACTAGATGGTAGCACAACCTTACTACGGGTTAGTGTCAGCCTGTTTAAGTTATTATTCAACTGAATTTAACGACAATTTAACTACAGCACAAAGTGTCAACAAAACCTAAAAATGTCCTGAACAAAGCCGAGAGTTTTTCTTTTTTCATGCTGATGAATTCTATCAGGTAACAGAGCCAAAATTAGCTATTCCACAACCTATCATAGTCCGTGGGATTTATACAGCAAATCAAGGAGCTTGCCAATGTTATGCTTAAATTTGTTCAAAAGGACATCCAATCTAAAAAGAAAGTAATCGCCATGACTAGCGGCATTTATCGTCATTAATGACGCCAAGATTCTTCCCATAAAAATGGCAGAGCCAAGACAGGGCATCCAGAAGCTTCTAAATAAAATCATCCTGAGAAAAATGGCAAGGTACACTAGGAAGTCCTTTCTCATGTTTCCTCCCCCTCGAAAGTACTATTTTCTTAAATGTAGAATTGTTAGCGTTTCGCCAAGTAAATTAAAAAATTTCGACATATTATTAAGAAAAAACCTTATAATGATAAGAACTGATGTATTTTTTTTTACGTATGATGTGCATTAATTTTTTAATATGCTTAACCGTTTTATACTTTTAAAACTATTTGTTTTGTTCTTATTTGCCAATTTTTTATTTATAAGCTAGATTTTAGATTGCACATTTAGGAACCATCAGCCTAGATATTGTCTTTTTTTTTATTAGAATTCAAAATAAGAAAGTGAATTGTTCAAGGGCAACTTCGACCAGATCCATAAAAATAAAAAGCGGAGTAAATTAAAAAAAAAACACGATTATCGGTTTTGAACTGATTGAATTAATCATATGATATGGAAAATTGAGCAGATTCAGTTTATGTTTACCCCTCTTCTTCAGAATGGAGAAGGTCCAAAAGTACATTTTATAATCGGCTTAATCGAACTGGCATAATAAAACTTATTTTGTGCCCGACACGAGACAAAATCTTTTGCAATTTTATCGTACAAATTCTTACTTTTAGGGCCTATCCTGCTGCTTGTATCAAACTAATTTCTAGAATATTCTAAGAGCTATTATTGTCATGAGTACGTTTTAGACTGGACTTAATCAAATTGAGGTACAAAAATTACCGAGTGTTCAATAGCAGATAAAACCTTCTGCCATTTTATCGTACAAATCTTTGTTTTTAGGGTATATCCTTCTGACAGTATAAAGCGATTCGTATTGGCGCTAAAATTTTAAAAGTATTACAATCGGATTTGGTCGGATTGGCTTCTGAAAAGCTTAAATATATCTATCGTCAAGATTCCCTATCTATGACGAATAAATGAGCATAACACAGAGCCTTGTGGAACTCCTTGCAATGTCAATAGAAGTGAATTTCATTTATCTTTTCAATGATTCTTCGAATAAGAGTGTTGAGCTCCGTTGAACCAATAACAGCTGAAATAGAAAATGAAAAAAATTTGGACCTTAATGGAGACGCAAAGCAGCTTGTTTTCTGTGTCTAAAGCCTTAATCACAAATAGATTTTGCTCATACCGAAATTCAGCTAGGCAAAAAAATCTTTCAAATCGACGCGACTGTCTATAATAAACTATTAGTTCATAATAGCTAAAAACTGGCCTTCAGAGATTTAAGATTGACGTGGATTCTGGCGTCTCAGATTAAACAATAGTAATTGAAGACAGTAAGTCCGCTTTTAATTAATAAAGAAAGTTATGTATTTTCATACATATATTAACGTGAACAATCATGTTACCTATGAAACGTTTGTTTTGTGACGCGCCTACAGAACTTGTACCGAAAAAGACTAGATAATTAAGTAATTGGATTTGCAAGTTCATGAAGTACTTGTCATCTCAAGTAACGCTTAGCAAAGTTGTCTTCTTACGTTAAATCATTAACAACATTGGAATGCAGCGAAATTGCTTACTTATCAGAAACGTGCACAGGGACCATCAGAGGTGGTTTTAGGGGGGGGAGAGCATTTACATTCGGCACAGAAATTTTAACAGCGCAAAATTTCAAATAAAATAATCTAATAGTTATAGTCATTTTGTAATATTTCAAATTTTATTTTTATCAAGATAAAGTAGAGAGCGCAGTTGGCAGTAAGTATAAGCAAATTGAATTTTGAAATTTTATTTTCCCCATATAAAGTAAAAAAGTCAGATTTAGATAAATAAAAACTTTGTTAATAAATAAAAATTTTGTTAAAATCTGGCCTGAAAATTTTGGGCAGACAGGGAGGGGGGACCCTATCAAGATTTTGTCCCCAGCGCAAAAGAGGCCAGATCCGCTACTGGGGAACATAAACCTTATTCACATTGGATTTCTGCTTACATGTTCAGAACAAAGGAACCGCAGAATTCTTAATCCCATTACTACGCAATATCATATGAAAATCAAAATGCTTTCAAGTATACCTATATAATAAATAGACATACGTCGATGAAACGATCTGGCTTAGACATAGTCGATAAAAATAGCATTTAACTTAATCAAATTCATTTAGGGTGGTCTTATAATTTTAACTATTTTTATCTCAGGTTTTAAAAACAGGAACTTATCATAGAAATTGACCCACTTTAAGTAAAGGTATAACCATTAACACTTTCATTTTGAATTTGAAGGTAATGAAATAATTCTCAATTACTATTCTTTTTTACACTTTCTTCTCGTCTTCTATCTTCTTCAATCCTTTTTAAGGCTTCAGTTTTCAAAAAATCCACCTTCTTGTACACAGTAGAGGTCTTGATTCCAGGCAGTTGTCTAGCGTTGCCATTTGATGTTGGATAATTGTCTTTTTTCAAATCTAAATCCAAATATTCAATCTCATAGTCATGTATACGGTCAGATCCCGTCTGAAATTGAACAAAAAAGGAAAATGAAGGAGTTGCATCAAATATAGAACTGTTCATAATCTTTCTTTAAGTTCACCGTCTTCTCTTTGCCGATATTTGTAAACATTTTATGCCCACCCCCCTAAAAAGGGGTAAATGAATCTGTACAAATCCTTCCAGTAATTTAACATACATGAGAGGAATTCACTGATTTATCTTTTTACTTTAAAACACTGTCTCTGAAAAAAAAATTTCACATTTCTCCTTTCAATTGGATGCCTAGTATTTTTTTCTTCTTAAAAAAAAAAAAAAATGAAAACTAACATGCACAAGAATAAATTATGGCCAGTTACCAAAGACAAAATTCAGACAATAAAAGGAAACTAAAAAAATTTGAATTTATATTTTAAAACTGTTCTGTAATAAATAAACGCCAACAGGTACATAGCAAAATTCAATCGCAAGGGAATAGCTTAATTGTTAGATAGCCACAATTGTTTTTGTTTTCACAATTTGAAACGATTTTAATTGTTTTGGCGACAAGCTTGCTACTTGTCCCTACAAAAAAGACGCAGCAGCTCAAACGTCGATTCGAAGCCCTATGCAAAACCTAGTCCTATGCCCCCGCAAAACCTCTGGAGGATCTCTTTTTGGCCACACAAACTAGCAAAGTTTATAATGGATGAAATAGGGTGATTCTTTAAAAGTATCCGATCCCCTTAATTAAATCTCGTAATACGTCAAATGCTCTTTGTTATGACCGAATGACAGAAGAAAATGAAAGACATGCACCAAAGAGACGAATACAATACGGCTGTAATAGCTGAAAACGCTTTATCGTCCTTGGATAGAGGATAGATGAAAATCGTCCTTGAATGAATTAAATAAAAAAAAGAAGTTTTTTTAACTGAAAGTAGGGAGGGACATTAAAACTTAAAACGAACAGAAATTATTCCGTATATGAAAGGGGTTCCCCTCCTCAACGCCTCGCTCTTTACGCTAAAGTTTTTTTTATAGTTTTAAAAAATAGAGTTTATGAGAAAGAGTCAACGTTTTTGAATTACTGTAGGTTTTGATTTTGGTTCAACGTACATGAATAATTAAAACAAAATTTGCATATTAATTTTACTTTTTTTTTGGCTGAATGGCTTTCTCGAAAGTTGTTTAATTTATTTGCGAACGTTTTTATTAGTAATAAATATACGTAACTTACGAATTAATTTACGTAACGAACTTCTATATTCGTCTATTTTTATTACTTATATTAAGGGGTTCGCCCCCTAGTCAATACCTCGCCCTTTACGCTAAATTTGGAATTTTTTTCCAATTCTTTGAGAATGATCCCTTAATCACAAAAGCCGTTAATTATAATAAATAGCTCTTATGAAGATAATTTCTTAAACCACATTGGCCTGACATCACATAAAGAAAGAAAAACGAGCAAAAATGGGGTTTTTATAGGTCAAATGAAAATACTGAAAAAACAAAGCAAATATTTCGAGAGGACAAACGCCTCTCTTCTTCAGCGCGAAACGAAACAATGTATCCAAAGAAAGTGCCGAAAAAAAAAAAAACAAACGCGGAAAGTCAATGTGAAAAGAACCAAAAAACCAAAGAAAAAAATCAAAAACTTAAAAGATGAATAAAATTAAATAAAAGCCAAAAATTAAAAGAATTAAAACCAAATACCTAACAACCATAAAAGCGAGTTATTCGCCAATATCCGCGATTTGCACAAAATCCAAAAAACTATGAACTGCCATCGACGGATACTAGCGAACAACTCTTATGAAAGTGATAAAAAAAAAACTTTAGCGTAAAGAGCGATGTATTGATCAGGGGGGCGAGCCCAATCATATACGTAATAGTTTCTGTTCGTTTTAAGTTTTGATGTTGAAAAGTTTTCAGTTGAAAACTTGTTCTTTTATTTAATTTCTGATCATTTTTTTAAATAATTCTGGGAAATCCGGCGCTCCCTTCATAACAATGTCCCTTCCCCCTGAAAACTTCCTAAATAGAAAGATTCTCCCACGTAACCCCCGACCCACCCCCCACAACCAGAAAAATCCCCCCTGAAAACTTCTGTATACTTCCCAATAACCCATACTATATGTAAACATTGGGCAAAGTTCATAACTTGCAGCCCTTCCCCCGGGGACTGTGAGGGATTAAGTCATCCTCAAAGACATAGTTATTGTATTTTTCGACCATGCTAAACAAAATGAATATCTAAAAATTTTGATCGGATGACTTTAGGAAAAAAATGAGCGTGGGAGGGGGCCTAGCTGCCTTCCATTTTTTTTGATCACTTAATAAAACTTTTAATTTCCGTTCGAATGAACCCTCCCGCAATACTCTAGGACCATTGGGTCAATACGATCACCCCTGAAGAAAAAAAAATAAACACGCATCTGTGCCTCTCCATTTTTTGGTCACTTAAAAAGGACACTAGAACTTTTAATTTCCGTTAGAATGAGCCCTCCCGCAATATTCTAGGACCACTGGGTTAATACGATCATCCCTGAAAAAAAATAAACACGCATCCGTGATTTTTCTTCTTGCAAAAAATACAAAATTCCACAATTATGAAGATAGGGGCTTGAAATCTCTACATTATGGTCCTCTGATACGCTGAATCTGATGGTGTTATTTTCATTAAGGTTCTATGACGTTTAGGGGGTGTTTCCCCCTTTTTTTGAAAATAAGGCAAATTTTCTCAGGCGCGTTGTTTTTGATGGGTAAGACTAAACTTGATGAAAACTTATAAACTTATATATTTGAAATCAGCATGAAAATCTCATTCTTCTGATGTATCTATTGGTATCAAAATTGCGTTTTTCAGACTTTTGGTTACTATTGAACCGGGTCGCTCCTTATTTACAGTTCTTCACCACGAACTGTTTGATTCTTGTTGGTCAATTAATTAAAAAAAAAAAATTTCCTAAAAATAATTTGTTCAAAGAAAAGTAAAGGCCATTTTCAAATTAAGCTAAGATGAAACAATTACTTTTTAAATTTCAAGCTAAAAACGACCATCAATTACTATTAAAGAATAAATGAAACCCAAAACGAACAAAAATTAAATAAAAAATCATAGCAAATAAACATACTACAGGTACTAATATAAATGAATAAATAGATCTTAAAGCGAGTAATGCTTAGATTGAATATGAAAATCAAGCTTAAAACGAAAAAAAAATTCCTATTGAAGTATAAATGAAACTTAAAACGAACTGAAATTAAATAAACAATGAATGCAAACAAACATACAATAGATATTAATGCAAATTAATAAATGAATCTTAAAACGAGTGAAACTTAAACTGAATATGCAAAACAAGCTTCAAACGAACAAAAATAACTACAAACAAGAGTTTGGTTATGACCTCTCTCTCTCATTGTAAAAGTCTAAAACCTACTGCGTCATTGGCGCTTTGCTGAAAACCAATCTTATGACAAATATTTCATTTTGTACTTGATATTGAAAATAAACATTAAAATTGTATCAACATTTTGAACTGATGAGCTTTCAGCAATTGATATCATTATTGTTAAAGACGAATATAGTTTGACTACGAACAAGTGTTTGGATACTGCCTCCTTTCCTAACTGTAAATAAAAACCAAAAGCCTACTGTGTCATTGGCGCTTAAATGAATTATATTACAAATATTTTATTTTCCAGTTCTTACAGCATTAAAAATAAAAATACAATTATAGTAAAATAAATTCTTGAACTGATCGATCTTTCAACAATTAATATCCATTGATTGTTTATTTAATTTCTGTTCGTTTTATGTTTCATTTATGCTTCAAAAGGAAAATATGTTTTTTCGTTTTAAGCTTGACTTTCATATTCAATCTAAGCATTACTCGCTTTAAAATCTACTTATTCATTTATATTATTACTTGTTGTATGTTTTTGATATGATTGTTTATTTAATTTCTGTTCGTTTTGGGTTTCATTTATTCTTTAATAGTAATCTCTGGTCGTTTTTCGTTTGAATTTTAAAAGGTATTTTTATATTCTGAGCTTAAGTTGAAAATGGCCTTTACTTTTCTTTGAAAAACTTTTTTTTCGGTAAGTTTTTTTTAATTAGTTTTTGTTCGTTTTTGATTTCAAAAAAATTCAAGTTTTTAAAAATGCCTTATTTCAAAATCCAATTAAAAAAAAAAAAATCAAATCTTCATCGAAGTAGCAAAGCTGGTATCAAAGTAACAATATAACAGTGGAAAAATGGCTTTGTGTCAACCTCGGAGTTTTTATTATCTGATGTTTGAACTATTTTTAACAAAATTGCTATCTCAAAATTTTTATCGGATAGGTTTGGGGAAAAACGGCGTGTGGGGACTAATCAAGCTTTGGTCTCTTTTGACTCTTTAAAAGTGAACTAGAGCTTTCTATTTTCAATCAAATGAGCCCTCTCTGAAGTTTATACGAGTATCCCTTCTATAAGAACCATATTTATCCCCAGAGTATAATTTACAACGCCTGTCCCTGGGCCCTGGGGGTTGTGTCGACCCTGGAGTTGTAATATCTGACGTTTAAACTATTTTTGACAAAATGGTAACCTCAAATCTTTATCGGATGGTTTTATCCATCCGATAAACCCAAAGACGTGGAGGGGGAGGGGCTAGTTGCCCTCCGATCTTTTTTCAGAAAATGAACAACAACTTTTAATTTCCATTCAAATGAACTTTCTCTGAAGTTTATACGAGCATCCCTTTCATAAGAACCACATACGGAAAAGGACATAGCTTACAATGCCTGCCCCCTGGGCCCTGCGGGGATGTGTCGACACCGGAGTTTTTGTTATCTGACCTATGAATTATTTTGAAAAAATGGCTCTCTCAAAGTTCTGGTCGGATGGGTTTGAGGAAAATAGGACGCGGAGAGGGGGGCTAGTTGCCCTCCAATCTCTTTTGACTCTTAAAAAGTGAACGAGAACTTTCAATTTCCAATTATATGAGCCTTCCGAAGCTTATACGAGCATACCTTCCATAAGAACCATATATGCCCCCAGAGCAATACTTACACCGCCTTCCCCGTGCCCTGGGGGGGGGGGGTTGTGTCGACACAGGAGTTTTTCTCTGCCCTCTGATCACTTTTGACTCTTAAAAAGGGCACTAGAACTCTCGATTTCCAATCGATTGGGTCCCCTTTCAAGTTTATACGACGACCCCTTTTATATGAAGTGCTTCTGGGAAAAAAAATAAATGGTGTATAGGGGGAGGCTAGCTGCCCTCCAATCACTTCTGACTCTAAAAAAGTGAAATACAACTTTCTATTTCCAATCAATTGAGCCCTCTAGAAAGTTTATACGAGCATCCCTTCCATCACAACCACATATGCCCCCAGGGCATAACTTACAACGCCTACCCCCGGGCCCGGGGGGGCTGTGTAGACACCGGAGTTTTTTGTTTTTTAACAAAATGTCTATCTCAAAATTTTTATCTGGTGCATTTAGGACGTGGAGGAGGGGGGGGGGGCTAGTTGCCCTCCGATCTCTTTTGACTCTTAAATAGTGAAAAAGATCTTTCAATTTCCTATCAAATGAGCCCTCTCCGAAGTTTATACGAGCATCCCTTCTAGAACTATATATGCCCTTAGAGCATTACTCATAACGCCTGCCTCCGGGCCCTGGTGGGTTCTGTCGACACAGGCATGTTTCTCATGTGACTTTTGAGCTATTTTTAGTGAAATGACAATTATAAAAATTTTATCGGATGGGCCTGGGGAAAAAAAGTGTGTGTGTGTGGGGGGTGCTAGTTGCCCTTGGATATCTTTTGACTCTTGAAAAGTTAATTAGACTTTGCAGTATCAAATCAAATGAGCCCTCTCTGAAGTTTACACGAGCAATCCTTTAATAAGTGCCATATACACCCCCAGGACAACACTTACAACGCCTAACCCCTGGGCTCTGGGGGAGTTTTGGTTATATAATTTTTGAACAATTTCCAAAACACTGGCTATGTCAAAATCTGTAGCATAGGGGTTTGGGGGAAAAAGAGCGGGGGGGGGGGGGCTAGTTGCCCTTAACTCTTTTGACTCTTTAAAAGCGAACTAGAACTTTTAATTTCCAATCGAATCAACTCTCTATGAAGTTTATACGAGCATCCCTTTCATAAGAACCATACATAGCCTTAGGACATAACTTAGAACACCTTCCCCTGGCCCTGGGGGGTTGTATTGACACCGGATTTTTTTCTTATCGGACCTTTGAACTATTTTTAACAGAATTTCTATCTCAAAATTGTCATCAGATGGGTTTGGAAAAAGAAGGCATGGGGGGGGGCTAGCTGCCCTCGGATCTCTTTTGACTATTAAAAAGTGAGCTCGAACTTTTAATTTCCAATCAAATGAGCCCTCTATGAAGTTTATACGAGCATCCCTTTCATACGATCCATATATGCCCCAGGGCATAACTTACAACGCCTGCCCCCAGGCTCTGGGGGGGTTTTGACGACACCTGAGTTTTTGTTATCTGATTTTAGAGCAATTTTTAACTTAATGGCCATCTAAAAAATTTTATTGGATACATTTTGGGGAAAAAGGGGCGTTGGGAGGGGGGGGGGGCTAGTCGCCCTCCAATCTCTTTTGACTCTAAAAAACCTGAACTAAACTTTCAATTGTGTGTGTATGGGGGGGGGGCTAATTGCCCTCGGATATCTTTTGACTCTTAAACATTGAACTAGAACTTTCAATTTCCAATCAAATGAGCCATCTCTGAAGTTTTTACGAGCATCCCTTCAATAAGAACCATATATTCCCCCAGGGCATAACTTACAACACCTGCCCTCGGGCCCTGGGGGGCTGTGTCGACCCCGGAGTTTTCGTTAACTATTTAAAGAAAACTATCTCAAAGTTCTTATCGGATGGGTTTGAGGAAAAAATAGCGTGGTGGGGGGGGAGGCTAGGTGCCCGACAATCACTTTTTAACATTTAAAAGTGAACTAGAACTTTCAATTTCAAGTCAAATGAGCCGTCTATGAATTTTATACGAGCGTCCCATCCAGAACACCCACATATGCCCCCAGGGCGTAACTTACAACGCCTGCCCCCGGGCCCTGGGGGGGGTTGTGTCGACATAAAAATTTTGTTATATGATCTTTGAACTATTTTTAACAAAATAGCTATCTTAAAACTTTTATTGGATGCATTTGAGAAAAAGAGGTTTGGGGGGGGGGGAGCTGATTGTATATCAAATTATTCTTACTCTTAAAAAGCCAACTAAGATGTAACATTTCCTAAAAAGTTAGCTCTCTCTGAAAGCTCATATGAGCATTCCTTCCATAAGAACCATACATGCCCCCAGGGCATAACTTATAATCCTTGCCCCTGAAGACTGTGGGGGTGTCTTGCTCAAACATGTAATTTCCAGAACTGTCAACTACGTTGAACAAAATGGCTATATGAAAATTTTGATTGGATGTGTTTGGGGAAATGGTGGGTGCGGAAGGATTGTGAGTCGCCTTAGAATCACTTTCGACTATTAAAAAAGGAACTAGCCATTTAAATTTCCATTCGAATGAGCCCTTTCTGAAGTTTCTACGACAACGCTGTCTATACAAAACCTTATTTGCCCCCAGAGCATAACTTACAACCTTTGCCCCGAGGGCTGTGGGGGATTTTCATCCTCAAAGACCTAATTTCCGGAACTTAAAACTACGTTGAATAAAATGGCTATATCAAAATTTTGATTGGATGTGTTTCGGGAAATGGTGGGCGTGGAAGGGGTGTTAGTTGCCTTCCGATAACTTTCGACTATTAAAAAGGGCACAATCCACTCCAATTTCCAATTGAATGAGCCCTTTTCGAAGTTTCTACGACAACTTCTTCGATACAAAGTGCCCTGCTCTAAAGGAAAAAAATAAAAATAATACATTGTGCCAACATCGTTATTATATGGCCCCAGGGCATAACTTAAAACCCTTGCCCTGAGGGTTGTGGGGGAGTGTCCTCCTCAAAACTATATTTTCTATTTGGAAATCAACTACGCTGAACAAAATGGCTAGCTCACCATTGTGACGGGATGTGTTTGGGGAAAGGAGGGGCGTGGGGAGGGCTATTTGCCCTCCAATCACTTTCGACTATTAAAAAGGGCACTAGCCCTTTGAATTTGCAATCGAATGAGCCTGTTCTGAAGTTTCTAAGACAACGCCTTCAATAAAAACCTTATACCCCCCGAGCATAACTTAAAACCCTTGCCCTGGGGGTTTTGGCGGAGTGTCCTCCTCAAAAACATATTTTCTATCCGGAAATCAACTACGCTGAACAAAATGGCTATCTTAAAATTTTAATTGGATGTGTTTGGGGGAATGATGGGCGTGGAGGGGTCTAGTTCCCTCCAATCACTTTCGACTATTAAAAAGGGCACTAGCCCTTTGAATTTCCAATCGAATGAGTCCTTTTTGAAGTTTCTACGACAACGCTTTCTATAAAAACATTATATGCCCCCAAGGCATAACATACAACCCTTGCCCTGAGGGCTGTGGGGGAGTGTCCTCCTCAAAAATATTATTTCAATCTGGAAATCAACTACGCTGGACAAAATGGCTATCTCAAAATTTTGATTGGATGTGTTCGGGGGAATGATGGGCGCAGGGGGGGGGGAGGGGGGGTTAGTTGCCCTCCAATCATTTTTGAACCTTAAAAAGGGCACTAGAAAACTAGAAATTTCCATTCGAGTGAGCCCCCTTTGAAGTTTCTACGACGACGTCTTTAGATTTTAAATATTCAGACTTGATTTCCAGCAGCCAAAGGAAAACTATTATTTAATCCCTTATTTGAAAACCTGTAACACACTAAATGCAGAGCAAAAAGTTAAAACCACAAGAAACATTCTGATAAAACTCACTGTCTGTGCCAATACCAGGTGGTTCAAATACAAACAAAAACTTTAACAACAAAATTGAACAAAATTAAACTTAAACAACCTTCAAAAAATGACTGAACAAGAATCATCGGTATTGAATGTAAAATCAAACTTTCAATTGAGAATTTATTTTGTATAAGACTTGTTTGAGTTCAAAAAAAAATAAGACCAAAACATTCATCAGATTCTTTTTCCGGAAATTGTCCAACATCGAGAGCGTGTCCCAGCATCCGTCATACCGGGCTAAAGACCTGGAACTCAATTCCATTTGAAACTGGTGATCATTGTGACAAACAAAGTTTAAAAGGTTCTGTGTTTTGTGTGTGTGTGTTTGCGTCAAATAAGTTAGTCTTATGCGGTTTTTGTCTACGCCCTGTGTTCTATCTGCAGCGCCGAAGTATGGCACAAAGCACGTGTGCTCTCTGTCGGGCTTGTGCGCATATATTTGCGATAAAATAAAACGTTTAGGATTCCATTTGCACACACTAAACAGACATCGCCTCTGTTGTGAGACAACGAAGACGGCAAGACCTTGGACATGTCCACCGCATTTCAGATAATACACTTCCAAAATTACTCCTCCACAGAAGAAACCAGCCCCCTTGCCCTTTATGAATTCTCCCCCCCCCAACCACTGATCAAAATGTTGAGATAGCCATTTTATTCAAAATAGTAAAAAGGTTCAACAGCCATGCCTCCGAGGGTAACATGACCCCTCGCAGCCCATTGTTGGGTTATACAGCCCACAGCCCATAGGTTGTAAATTATGTAATTAGCCCATTGTTGCTTACATTTAGAACTTGATATTGAGAAAGGGAAGACTCTTTCTTCCAGAGTGTGTCCGAAAAAGCTTAGAGTATTAAGGTGAAGCTTCAGGGAATGTAAGGGATGGTGTTTCAATTAAATTAAAAGACACTGTGTGCATCCAGGTTATCAAAAGGGCGCATCTGCAGTGTTTTTAGAATTCAAAACATTCAGAATTACAACTAATTATAGGGATATTTTGATGGACTTTACCCTAATGAGAATCATAAAGGCTATGGGAGAGCATAGAATGAAAAGGAAAAGTAAAACTCTCCTAGACTTACATTATGTTGATAATTTGAGTGTCCTAGATGAACGTCAGCAAAATAAAAGATTTTTTGGAGGCTTTTGGAGTTCAAGGCGCAAACAGGGTTGAAAAATGATATTAAGAAGATTGTCACTTAGACTGGGAATACGTGAAGGTGAAGAGGCGATGTTGGGTAACGAAAAGGACAAGAAAGTAGAAACCTTAATTTACCTTACCTTAGAGTTTTACTTTGGGAGGGTGTAAAAAGGGAAGCTTCGATAGATTGGGATGGAGAAGTATGCGCAACAGTGTTGGCCTCGGGCAGCTTGGTGTTGCAGTGACCTGATAATAGCAGTAGTAGTAGTACCATTACAGCTACTGCAACTACTTGCCAACGCGATAGCGGCTACGACTGGTTTTAACTGCGACAGGAACTGGGGTTACTAGCAAATACCAACTACTTGTGACTGCGACTACGACTACTTGCGCCTGCGACTACTTGTGACTGCAACGGCTTACGCCTGCGACTACTTGTGACTGCAACGGCTTGCGTCTGCAACTGCGGCTACTTGCAAGTGTAACTACTTGCGACCGCAACTGTGACTACTTTCAACTACAACTACTTGAGACTGCTTGTGATAACGACTACTTGCAACTATGACTATGACTACTTTCGACTCCAACAGCCTCCGACTATTTGCAACTGTGAATACATACAACTGACAATGATTGCGACTGCTACTACTACTTCTCCAATTGCGACTGTAACTGCCAATACTACTTTCTATTTCTATTGCTGCTACTACTACTACTAGTGAAAGAATTCAAAGGAATAAAAGTGTATCCATGCTGCCAAAAGGGCTTATCTACAATATCTCAAAAATGGCTAAGATTATTAAGCGGAAAATTCCAAGGTTTGTTGAACTAAAACAAAATATTCTATGTGCATTCCGGTTGTCAAAACGACGCATCTGAAATATCTCAGGAACGGCTAATGGTATCAAGTTGAAACTTTCAAGGAAAATTGAGGGGGATGTTGAGCTAAATCAAACAACATGTATGTGCATCTAGGTTGTCCAAATGGTGTGTGCAATACTTGCGAAGTGGCAAGGATATAAAGTCGGTATTTTCAAGGAATATGGAGGGGGATGTTGAAGTAAACTGAAAGACACTATTTGCATCCAGGTTTGCTAAATAGCATATGTGAAATTAATCAAGAACGGCTTGGGTATTAACTTTGAGCTTTTAGGGAATGTAGAGAGGGATGTTGAACTCAATTAAAAGACATGGTGTGAATCTGGGTTGTCAGAATCTTTTCCCCAGCATATCTAGTAAACGCTCACGTCAAAGTCACAAATAAAAGAGTTTAAAGAATCAAAATAAAGAAGGATTCTTTTGAATATATTTTCTTTAAATTGTGGTTGGATCAAAATTTTAGTAAAAGAGCCGTTCCAAACGTTGATATGAAATTGAACGAAATACATGCAATCACTACATTGAATACAATTAAAGTCAACCGTCAGAACACCTTATGCAACTTAGGAATTTTAATCAGAACCTGATATTTTAATTCTTAACCAACAACTGAAAAACTGGAGAAATATTCATTAGATAAAATAGTAAAACAATAGTAAAATTTTGGCAATCAATACGAATGGAAAACAATAAAAAAAAAACATTCCGAAAAAGAAGTTTTTCAAAGAAAAGTAAAGAATCTTATTTTGACCACTTGACCATATTCTAATAAAAC
Source organism: Artemia sp. Qi Xiang Cuo (assembly GCF_049724085.1). Taxonomy (NCBI): domain Eukaryota; kingdom Metazoa; phylum Arthropoda; class Branchiopoda; order Anostraca; family Artemiidae; genus Artemia; species Artemia sp. Qi Xiang Cuo. Next base: position 65,856,768 of record NC_142798.1, read on the forward strand.
ATTCAGTAGGAAACATTCTAATAAAAGTAGTACCATTAGATCCCTTATATCGTAGACTACTCTTTCCAAATATCATGGTTGCTTTTCTATCAATGCACACTAGTAAAACCCAAAGAAACTTATTTTAAGTTCTGTCCATTTTAGCTATTCTTTGATAGTCATTTCTGTCCTTATTAGTTTTAATTTTTAAAGGACTTTATTTCTACTCGTCTTAAGTTTTAATATCGCTCTTTATTTTTCTTTGAAAAGTTTCTTTTTCAATTCTTTTTTTAACTAATTAGAAAAAAACGATTATATAGCTCTAAATCACCGATTTTCTTACTCTATAGTCGTATTTAAAATGCTGATTACACAGGAATCTGCAAAGATAATTTCTTTAATAAAAATGATAAGAAAAGATAATAAAAATGTATAGTTAATCTTACGCTCACTACATAAAGATCATTCCAGGATTATTACTGAAGCAGATAAAGGCAATACTGTTGTCGCATTGGATTTAGATGATTACGACAAAAAGTCAGAGAAATTTTAAATGATTCTAACGCATATAAGCAATTAGCTACCGATCCCACAGAAAAATTTGTCCAGGAAGTCCGAAAAGAGCTTTCTTATCTAAAAGTAAAAGGTGAAATTCAGTATTCTCGTTTGGTCTTAAAAACCCCATTTTTGATCGTTTCCTTTATTTACAGGAATCTGCAGGATTTTGTGGCAGTTTTGACGATTTTCTCAGAAGGAGGGGAGCACCTGGATGTCAATTACCCCTGAGAAGAAAACATGCTTCTACAAATACAATCAAAAGAGACAATTTTTAGGAAAGTAATAGCTCGCTTTCACAGCGTTTGGACTCATTTAGTGTTTGTATCTTTCCTAACTCTCGTACCGCTTTATTAACAATCAATCTCCCCTACCTACTGTGAAGAAAATGCGCTTCTGCAAATTAAACCAAGATATACCAACCCAATGAAAACTCTAGGTAGCAGGTTAACTCAGATTCAGAACATCTCTCTCGATAATTTGGATCCTTTAACGCTTTGATAACAATGGATCTCCCCAACTCCGCGTGAAGAAAATAAAACATTGCGACTTTAAACAATAAATGAAGATCCAATAAAGGACTCTTGGGAGCACAAAACCTAATTTTCGGAATATTTGATATAAATGAATTCGTATTCAAATCTCCTACCTCCTGTAATAGGTTGGTAACGCATGATCTTATCTACTTCATCTTAAAAGGGTGTGCGTGTAACTGAACAACCGTGTAACTGAACCACAAGCAACTGAACCCCTGTAACTGAACCCTCGTGTAACTGAACCATCGGGTAACTGAACCACATTTAACTAAACCCTCGTGCAACTAAACCCCCGTGCAACTCAACCCCATTTAACTAAACTCCCGTGTAACTGAAACCCCGTGCAACAACTGAACCACCGTACAACTGAACCACCGTGCAACTGAACCACCGTGCAACTGAACCACCGTGCAACTGAACCATCGTGTAAGAGAACCACCGTGAAACTGAACCACCGTGTAACTGAACCCTCGTGTAACTGAACCATCGTGCAACTGAACCACTGCACCGAAGCAGGTAATTAACCTTTTTCAAACCAAACGATAAACAACTACGAGCTTAGAAAATACCACAAAATGAAAACAACAAAATAAGCAAAGTGGTAGAAAAAATTACAGTATGTAGACGGTGAGAGCCGCCGTTTAACCCCCCCCCCCCGCAAAAAACACCCCTTAAGGAAAATACCCCGAGGAAAATAATACCTCACGGAAAATACCCCCCTCCCAGAAAATATCTACCCGTGGAAAATCTCTCCCCCCCCCCCCCAAAAAAAAATACCTCTTGCGGTTGGTTAGTCTCCAATTACTTTCGGCTTATAAAAAAAGACTAGAAATGCCTGGAGATTATCAAACAATTTCTAACTCCATCCTCCTGTCGTCTCTCCCTTAGAACTAATTCTGTATTTATTTGAAGACTCAATGAGAGCTGAGATGTTTTGGCATCAAAATGCACCCTTTGAGGTATCTCCCTCTCTTCCTAGCTACAAAACAATCAGATAACCCCATTGCAGAAGTTTCAGTTCCTTTTTAAGTTTTTTGATTTGTCTATTGCTTACAGAGATTATTTGTCATTGGGAAACATACGGAAATTTTTTGCGTGTGGGTTTTCTGGAGGATCTGTCATGAGAAGAAAGTATTTGCACGGAGGGGGGAGGGCAAGATTTACACATAAATTCCTGTTTCCCACTTCCCTTAGAACTTCTCAATTAAACAAAAAAAAACACGACCCGAAGAAGATTTTTAAATTTTGAAAACCATAATTTCCGCGCGGGGGTATTTTCCAGGTGATGAGGTTTCCGTGCGTGGAGGAGGGGAAGTTTTTCCACGGGGGCGGGAGGTAAACGCTTAAACCTGTAGAAAGTAACAGGGTGAAGGGAACCCCCATTAACAGACATAAAAAAGTGAAATAAATCTGGATTTAAGAGTTTATGACGTCCGATTTTCTTTGTTTTTGTGACAACAAAAAAGAGCATTTTTATAAATCATCTTGATAGTAATTTATATAAAGACTTAAAAAAAGCAAACAATTCCAACAATGTTGAACATGTAAAGATTCTAACTTGTGTTTTACCCAATGTAAGTACGGTGGTTGAGTTGCACGAGGGTTCAGTTGCACGGTGGTTCAGTTGTACGGTGCTTCAGTTAGGGTTTAGTTAAATGGGAGTTGCACGAGGGTTCAGTAGCACGAGGGTTCAGTTGCACGGGGGTTCAGTTGTACGGTGGTTCAGTTGCACGGTGGTTCAGTTGCACGGTGGTTCAGTTACAGGGGTTCAGTTACACGGTGGTTCAGTTACAGTGGAACCTCTTAAAATAAAATAAACCTCTGCAAATACAATATGGATGAAGGCCCAATGGAAGATTACTAGGTGGAGACATATTTATTTCCAAAATGTTTGATATGCAACCTTTGGTAATCGGATCTCTCCTCACTCCTGAAGCGCTTTGTCAAGTAAAGCGCTAGGACATTTTGAATTAAAATCAAGTTGCCATCAATCCATGGCTAATTGGAGAAAATGCCAAAACAGATAGTCTAAGTGAGAGGCACAGCTGACAAAAGCCTTTTTCAGGAATGTATAAAAATGATCTCCCTGGATCTCCCTTACTTCATATAAAAAATGACGGTAAACTCAAATAATGGACCCACTAGAGGACTCTTCGGAGCACAATAACTCATTTTCAGAAATTGTGTAAAAAGTCTGATGATGACTCAAGGGAGTCCGGTCAAGAAGGGGAGGGAGGAGCATCTTCAATCAAGACATCAAAAATAGTCGCATTGCAAGGAAAACATAAGAAACTATAAGGGACATCATATTAAAGATTCCAGGAGCGAGAGAGGGATAGATCTCTTAGTATTGGGAACAACACATTATAATAAATTGTGTTATATATCCATAGGTGTATTAAATTGAAATAGACGACAAGCAGGACTTCTTTAGACGACAAGCAGGAAAAATAGAGAATTCAATTTTTAATGAAAAATACCTCCAAATGCAGTTACACAGTTTTGGCTAGTAACACCCGCTAAATTAAAGAGAATTCAATTTTTAATGAAAAATACCTCCAAATGCAGTTACACAGTTTTGAGTAGTAACACACACTAAATTAAAGAGAATTCAATTTTTTATGAAAAATACCTCCAAATGCAGTTACACAGTTTTGGGTAGTAACACCCACTAAATTAAAGAGAATTCAATTTTTAATGAAAAATACCTCCAAATGCAGTTACACAGTTTTGGGTAGTAACACCCACTAAATTAAAGAGAATTCAATTTTTAATGAAAAATACCTCCAAATGCAGTTACACAGTTTTGGGTAGTAACACCCACTAAATTAAAGAGAATTCTATGTTTAATGAAAAATACCTCCAAATGCAGTTACACAGTTTTGGGTAGTAGCTCCCACTAAATTCAAAAAAAAGATGGGCGAAAAATCACCAAAAATCAGGAAAAATAGAGAATTAAATTTTTAATAAAAAATACCTCTATATGCAGTTACGCAATTTTGGGTTGTCCCAATAAATAAAAAAAACATGGGCGAAAATCAGCAAAAATAAGCCAAAATTACGGCATTAAAAAGTTGAAGAGGGTTTAGCTTTCTTTTGAAAGTCCAGTCGTCTCTGGAAATCAACACATTTCTGATGTTTAAAGTTAACGAACCTAAAGCCCTTGTCAAAATTAGCTAATAAGCTTTGCTTACTTATTTTCAGGGCTAAACACGGCAACACTGATGAAAACACTGTATTGTCCCAAAAACTTCATAATTTTGAAACAACCAAAAGAAAAATCTTAGGAATTCACGGTATTAAGATATGAATTGATACAAGATGGGTCGAGGAGTGCAAACATTATTTAATGTCGGTGTTCCTGGTACTTTAAAAATAATTGAAACGCACTTTTTACCTCATACAATAACAAGATGAAAAGAAACATATAGTCCTTGATAAAATTACTTATGAGTCTCTGATAACATCCTATAAAAAAAATATATTTCGGAAAAAAAATCGAGTGATGGGGGAGGGAGTCCTACATTAGAAGAGCTAAGACCGACCTATCAAAAAAACAAGTATGGAAGCAACGAGATTGTTCTTCGGGTCAGTAGAAATCTTCGACTTCAGAAACGCAAATAAAATGAAAAGAAATCGGCATTACCAATGCTTTAACCAAAAGAATATTTTCATCCTAGTCCTTTTCGTCACTAAGAACCCTCTTTCTACCCCCCAAAGTTTAGTTCTGTAGCAACTCACTTCTTCCGCTGTTTTATATCAGCATTATTTGTAGCTGGAATTCAGGTCAGCACATTTGTAGATTCACTCAAAGCCCTAATAGTTCAACACACACTTTTAGGCCTATGACACTTTGGATGTATTGTTCTATCTAATAAATCACTACATACCTGATTTAAACTGGTTGTACTTGAGCTTCGTCTCACAACATAAGCACCCCGTCCACCATCAGAATGATGTCGGATTCGATTCGTATTTGGTCGGGGTAAGTGTCGAAATTCGTCAGAAGTATCTAAAGGAGGTACTGGCGAAGGGGCAGCTCGGGTTCGTTGATGCTTTGAATCTATAATAAAAAATGAAAAAAGTAATAAAAATTTTAATCCAAAGAAGAGTGAATTTAACACCAGCAAAAGTGAACTTGTTCAATTTAAGTAGTACTTTTGTATGTTAGAAACAAAGTAGAAACTCACCAAGAGGATGTTGGATAACGAAAAGATTGATCAGGTGGGTACCTTCACTTACTTTAGTAGTATTATTAGTTAAGACGGTGGGAGCAGTAAAGATGTTAAAAAATAGAATAACCAAGGCTCAGGGTGTTTTTTCGCAGTTAAAAAAAAGTTTGGAAGAATAGGAAGATAAATCTGCAAACCAAGATTAGAATATTAGAAGCTACAGTGGTGGCGGTGGTCAAATGTGGCTCTGAAGCATGGGCGTTCCGAAAAGCGGATGAAGATTTGCTAGTGTTTTCCAGAGAAATTGCCTACGGATTGTTCTGGGTAGCTGGCTGACTGACCGTATTTCCAACAGTAGGCTGTACGAAAAATGTGGTTCAATCCCGTTTTCTAGGGCTATAATGAAAGAAAGGTTGAGATGGCTAGGGCATGTTCTGCAGATGGAGGATAACAGATTACCAAAGATTATCCTTTTCAGCCAACCGTGTAGGGCTAAAGGGAAAAAAGGTCGTCCCCGTCTTGGGTGGGAGGACGTCATAAAGAAAGATTTAAAGGAAATGAAACTTCCTGGGAGGGTGTAAAAAGGGAGGCTTTAAATAGATTGAGATTGAGGAGGAGCGTGCGTAGCTGTGTTGGCCTCAGGGGGCTTGGTGCTGCGGTGAGTTGTTAGTAGTAGTAATATTATGAACTTTATATATTATGAATTCTTGGGTGCACTTAAATGTTAAGCACTTTTTCCGGCGTGAAAGCACCAGATAGTTTTGAACTTTAGTTAACAGACCAATGCAGCCGTGTAAGTGTAACGATGATGAAATAAAGTTCAAGAAAGCCAAAAGCCACGAACTCTTCAAAATAGTCAGGAAATCAGTAACCAGAAAAGAGCTTCCAGCGCCCGTAATCATGGACAAACACTGAAATGACATCAAAGACGCAGCTTGCCGATTGGAAGGAACACCTCGAGAAAAAATTAAACCCATAAGTACTTGCAGATCTGAACGTCGTAAGCGTGTTTAACTCCGACACCTCCACCAAAATCAGAGACCAAAGCGGCCACAGAATCTCTAAACAAGGCAAACCTCCGGGACAAGACGGTGTTACTGTGGAGCAATAAAATTGGCTCAAATTATGTTTTCAATCTATACCATACTAATTAAGTATGCTTTCGACCAGTACGATCAACTAATGATCAAATTTTCACAGTAGGCCAACTGATGGAACGATACAACGAGTTGAACATCAACTATTTATTGATTTTCGACAAACACAATAATGTACCAGATAAAATCCTCACAATAGCTGAGGGCATGGACAACCACCTCAAAAGCCAAATATTGACTACTGAACAGGTCTCTGATGAATTCTCGACAACTTGCAGAATCATCTAGGAACATATCCTCTCCTCATATGTGTTCAACATTTTTCCTGCATGCCATCCTCTTCCTAACACCCGGCTGAATATGGGACAAAAACAGGCGGGATCCTATTTGATGCTGACAATGTTGAGCATCTAGCTGCGACAATCGAAGCCCTCTAATTACCGGCAGACAGCACCTCACAAGCAACGAAACAGTTTGAAGTACATATTAGCAATTTAATAATAAAAAAGTCATGGTTACGTCATGCAAGGACACCTCAGATCTATAGGATACCTCTCCCTTCATCTATAGGACCCCTCCCCCTTCATCTATAGGAAACCTCCCCCTTCATCTATAGGACACCTCTCCCTTCATCTATAGTAATCACAAGTGAGCAAGTGGAAATAGTGGACTGATTCCTTTACCTCGACAGTCTGTTAACAACTGATAATTGCCACACTACTGATGTCAGACGCCACCTGGCATTGATCACCTCTCATTCCAGAAAGCTCTCAAACTTATGGAAGTGCAGCCACCTTTCGAATCGCCTAAAAATTCTCCTCTTTAACAGGCTAATTATTTCCATTGCTCTGTATGGCTATGAAACATGGACAAGAAAATACTAAAAACGAACACACCTTTCTCGAATTCGAAATGAGATGCATTCGCCGGACAACGAAGATTAGATTTACTAACTATGTCCCAAATGAAGAAGCCAGAAGAACACTTAAGCCACCAGAGGCGATCACATACAAAGTTAGAAGACAACAACTGCACAGGTTCAGGCAATTCAATTCAATTCAATTTATTCAAATACAAATAAAACATAACACCAATAATAATAAAGATCCTGGAAGCAAACTTGTTCAGGACCATAACAAAAAAAAATTGAAATTTTTTTGTGAACAACAAAAAAAGAAAAAAGAAGAGACAAAAAGAAAAAAGAAGAGAAAAAAAAGGCACGTCAAGAGATAAATCCTGTTCGCCTACAAAGATACATCTTAAAGGGCCGGACAGAGCAGCATATCAAGCACTGTTCAATTAAATTTTGAAAGGAGTGGCCCCAAAACATCGCCATGATGGCGTTACATTATAACTGGCCAATTAAATTATAATTGGTCAATCTTCTGTGATGCTTCTTTGCATGATATCCTGCAATATCCCTGAGCATAGCCCAGGCAGGAAACACAAATAAAAACAAATTTTTTATCATGCATGTTTTCCCCCTAGAAATAAAACAATCTAGCCCATTCGGAAAAAATATCTTTACCACTGAAATATCCCTGAAGATCCTCCTATTTTTGGCCTTGGTCTTGGAAAACAAACCCACCTCCCCTCTAATCTTTAATGTAAAAAGATTCCCTTTGGCATTTCCTGAGTTTTGTAATGACAGATCTGTTCTATACATGCAAAAAAAAGAAGATTTAATCAAGCTGAAATATAAATTTGAAAATTATGCATAAGCTGATTGCAAGGACACGAGTTAAGGGGACACAGCCAAAACTACAGGGGAGGGGCAACAGAAATAGATAGAAAACTCTATCCCCACCCTATCTCCAATTGTTTTCATATTCTACTATACTTTCCCAAAATCCTCGAAGGGGATGAGGGGTCCTAAATAAAAAAAAATCTTGCATGTTTGGAACAGTACCGAAAGATTTTAAATCACAAAACTTCTTTTAAGATAGAAACCAAAACTCCCAGCTTTAATTCTATTTCTGATAAATCGTTTTATCAGAATTAACATGGTGTATGACATTTTCCTTAAAATGAGCATTAAAGTTAGAAAGATTTTACTAGTGGATTGTAATACATTGGTCATTCTTGCAGAGCTATATTTGCTCCACAGGAGATGATAAACATTGGCCAAAACTGGGACAAAACTGAAAGGATGAGTGAGGCCATTCAGTTACTATTGCACAACACACTAATACTAAATACACAAACACTAGAAATTAAACTTAAGAAAAAAAAAGAAGAAAAAAGAAGAAGAAAAACAAGAAAAAGAGAAAAATATCTCTAACACAATAAAAGCCTTATATACAATGAAGTGACAATACATTGAAAAACTAATGTCGAGATCCAGCTAACGAAGAGACTTACCTAAATAGCACGGCATTCAAAACAAGATGCATCTGATAGGCTAGTTCTGACTAGTTTAGGTAGAAAACTTTCACAATATATTCTACTATTTCCTTGTTACTTTTATTTCTATTTTTAGCGTACGTTTAAGTTGCTATATAGTTTTTCCTTCCGAAGCTAAGGATTGATAATGAAGATTTCTAATAGACTGGCTAAATTAAAAAAACAAGAACTTTAGTGCTAGCTCTAGATAGCTTATGACTTTCGCTAAATCTTTTTATGAATGGTTTCATCGTTAGGCAAATCCCATTGCGAATATATTCTATTTATAATTTTATTTCGTACAGTATATACAAAGTGAAGCAACATTAGTCACCTCAAACAGAAAACTTCCAACAAAAAGCATAAAAACCTTAGTTTCGCCCTCCTTTAAAATGATATATTGGACAGATAAGCCTTTTCGTTTCGTGTATAATTTCATGATAATTAAATATAACTGAAAAATAATGCAGCTATTTTTCTCCCGGCTTAGTCGAGCAAAACGCATACATTTGACCAAGCAAGGAAACATGCAAAATTTTTGAAATGCAACTATACAAAAGCAGCAGCCGTTAGAGCCTCTACGTTCATAGTACTTCCACCTCCCCCTCTTGTTCGTGTAGAGATATGATTTTTAGTATTTCGTCGATGATTTATTCACATCTTCAATGTCTTCAGTTATATTATCATGTTTTACAGTTCCTTTTAGTTCAATAATTCTTTTTTCAATAGCTTCAAGACCTCCCTGCTTGTTTGTGAATTTGGTTTTAGATATGCTGATAAGCTAGCACATGTTGTGACTACGAGAGGGATATTTCCCTGCTCCCCCAAAGAGATTGGGCAATAGGTTTGTTACTTATCCTTGGAAAAAAGACCCAGCAACTGAAAAGTCGATTCGACAACCTATAAAGGAGGCCGTCGATGGTCAATCATTTTGATCAAAAGCTTCCGTCAATCGATTGACTAAAGTATGATTGACCGTCTAGGAATCTGTTTAACGCTTGAAGCAAGCGTTGATGGTCAGTGATAGAAAGTTTGAATAACTCAATCATTCTGATCAAAAGCAGTGTGCTAGATTAGCTTTGGTCGATATTGAAGGGCTGATTGATGGGTCGATTGAAGGTTGATTGGAGCACACGTCAATCGATTGACGGAAACTTTTGATCAATATAATTGACCGTTTAGGGCCTCCTTAAGCCATCAATGGCTCCGCAGGATCTAAATCCTTTTATTTTTTTTGTTTAACTCAAAAGAAATATTGGGCAAGAAAAAAAGGAAGCAAGATAGTCTACCTTCAAAGGAGTTGTTCAATGTCTTTGGCTTGAGCTTTCTGTTAACCATGGGTGGTGACTGTAAAGAAGAACTGAGTGGTCCAGGACTAACTGATGGAGAATTGAAAGGCACTGGAGAATGTGTCAACACTGGCGTCTTTGGCTTTAAAGACCGGTTAATTGATGGTGGAGAAGCAGCTCCCTCAACAATGGGCACGGGAGTATCAACAAAATCATAACTAAAACGACTATTCTCATCAACTAAAGATGCGTTTGTATAGAAGTGGCGGCGAGAAGGCCTCCTTAATGTTAATTCTGGCTGGTGGGTTCTCGGCAGGTCATAAAAATTGACACCAGGGCTTCTCGGATCTTCAATCATACAATCTGCTACATTCATATAGCATTCAGATGAGTTATTCCTTATCACTTTGGGATGTATTTTTGGAGGCCTTGGAGGCGTTGGAGCATTATTATTAAATCCTAGCTTAGTTATTGATCCTTCTCGTGAGAAAGAATCCCACTGTCCGACCGTCTTGAAGGCAGGACTTTGAACACTGTCCATGGAGTCACTATCTGATACAGGGTACTGTGACCTCGGAACGTCATATGACGACTCTGAAATATGGACCTCGTCCTTTACACCAGGGAATGGACGCCGTCCAGTAAAACATTCACTCAGAGATACATAAGGTCCAGAGCTACTAGTTGGCGATATGGGAGGTGTTGAAAGATCTGTGGGGGAATTTCTTTCCATGGATTGGTTAACAGATGACGATTCTAGGGAATGTCTGGCGACAGAAACAAAACGTGTTGTTGTATACTCCGATTCAGCTGAAAGAAAAAAACATCATTTAATGATATTATCATAAAGTATTTGCATATGGCTGCCTTAATGATAAGATAGTGCCCCAGGTAACAAGGCAGCGTTGTCTTAGCAAAGAAAAATTTTAGATATATATTACACTACTAGTGAAAAAAACGGAAGGCAATCAACTACCCTTTCAGCCCCGAGTGCCGCAAACCAAATCAGTTGAGAATTAGAGGAAGGCCGTTTTGTCAATAGTGTTCGGGAATAACAAGTCATTTAATACTACTACTAATAACAACTCACAGAAGCACCAATCTATCAGAGGTCGACATAGCTATGGATGTTCCTCCTCCACTCCAATCCATTCGCAACATCTCTCTTCAAACCTTCTAATGGAGGACCCAATTTATTTGAATATTTCTATATAAAATCCTCCCATCCCAATCAAGGGTGAATTGATTTCCGTTTATCACTAAACAGTTGGCCAAAAAGAACAATCTTCGGCAATATATCATCCTTCATCCGCACAACGTGTCCTAACCACCTCATACTTTCTTTCATTATAGTCCTAGAGAGCGGTATTGAACCACACTTTTCGTACAGCCTATTGTTTGAAATACATTCAGTCAGCCAGGTACCCAGAACAATCCTTAAGCAATTTCTCTGGCAAACATCTAGCAAATCTTCATCCGTTTTTTGGAGCGCCCATGCTTCAGAGCCATATTTGACCACTGTCATCACTGTAGCTTCTACGAATAAATTTGCATAATATCTTACTGTTTTGATATTTCCATTTTGGAAAGGCCTTGGGCGGAATTGTTTCGTCCAAAATTGAAAATCACCAAAGGCATTTACTTTAACGAGCATTTTGCATACGTGGAGAGTGATTTTAATTACATATTGGTAATTTTTTGAACAGAAATTATAGGAAGACTACGTGTTTAAGTAGAACTCTGAAGTAAACTATTTTTACGTATGGAAAGAGGACACAACACATTGAAAGTCTGTAAATTTAGTGTTGTAAATGGTAAAATTGGTCACGGTAAAATCGGGTATTTTACCGTAATTTTACGGACCCCCGTAAAATTGGTATTTTACTTATTTTACGCACTTTGACGGTACTTTACGTGCTCTGACGATGTTTTACATATTTGACAACACCCTGTAGTTAACATAGCACAAAACTACTCAAAGGCTAGGAGAAACAAGGATGATATTGTTATTATGATTTTACTGGATACACAGCAGGGCAAACGAAAGCAATATAATTGCTAATTGCACTCATTAACTCCATTGTGAAGTATAGTTGAGCGGTAATTTCTAATTTGACAAATTTCTGTCCTTGTATGACATACCAGATAAGTACACTAAAGTAATTGGTGCTATGTATGAGAGCAATATTGCTGTGTTTAAGATAGGAGATGAGTTTAGTAGTCGATTCCTAGATAAAAATGTTACCAAAATAAATGAATTTTTTGTGAGGTTTCAAGAGTTAGTGTGCAAGAATAGGCATGAAAATGTATGTCAAGAAGACTAAGATCACTTAGACTGGGGATAAATGAAGGTGAAGAGGGGATTTCAGGTAACGTGAAAATCAATCAACAAGATAGCTTCGCCTACCTTCGCCTTAGTATTTTTAACAAAGATGATAGATGCATTAAAGATGTAAAAGTTAGAGTACAAAAAGAACAGTTCTTTTCGCATCTGAAATTTATTCTGGAGAAATAGCATGAAAAAAATGCTTGTTGTTTTTCGCATTATTTTCAGACTTGAGTTGTACCCCAGAAATCCCCCCCCCCAATTTCAAGATTTTGACCATTATTTGCATAATACATTTTAGTTTTTTTAAGCCTGAATAGATTGTGAAAATATCACAACCGTTCTAAATTGTTTATCCACAAAAAAAAACTGGCGTTTTGTGCTATACTAACTTAAAAAAAAACGAGTTGGATGTGAATTATCTTTACAGGACTTGTATGATTACAGTAAAGACACCAACAGTCATTTGCATCAAATATGACATGTATGTAAGCACAGGTGACCGAAAATGTATCAAAGGGAAAGGAGGGGGATTTAAAAATTCACTTTTACTTTCCAAGGGGGAGGGCAGACGACCCTCTCTCCCCACCATAGAAAATCACTAAAGATGTTCTGCGTAAACTGTTGTAAACAGTAATAACAGTGGTTAAGCACAGCTTTGAAGCGTGGGCGCTCCAAAAGGCAAAGGGAATTTGTTAAACACTTTCTGGAGGAATTGTCAAACGAAAGGTCGCCGTTTGACTCACCGTATACCAATAAGCCACATGGAAAACTGGTTCGGTCCCGCTTTTTAGGGCTACAATAAAGAAAAGTAAAGATGACTGGGTCATGTTTTGGAAATGAAGGATAAGAAATTGCTAAAGATTGTGCCCATTGGCAATCTGTCTAGGGCTAACGAAAAGCAGGCCGTCTCTGAACGTGTGGAAAGAGTTAATAATAAGGGATTTAAGGGACTTAATAGGCGTGGTTAAACTTCATGGGAGGGGGTAAAGAGCAGTGCTTTGAATACATTTGGGTGGTGGATTAGCAAGGGCAGCTATGTTGGTCTCAGACAGCTTGGTGAGGTAGTAAATTGTCAGTAGTAGAAACATCAAACCCTTAGAAACAAAATTTTAGACTTGCAGAAAGCATCCAGCATTGGTGCTACTCCTACTATTACCTTTCTTACAGGGGCTACATCTACTCCCTCTTCACTAATTCCTTGCATCGTTACTAATCCCTCCTCACTTCGAAAATATAGACAAGCTCCTTCTCTAATATGGTAAAATTAAAAAAAAAACTACGGTAAGCCGGTAAAATGTCAAGTTGGAAAAATGAGGCAAGATCACAGTACGTGCAGATTTATTTTTCCCCTACTAGCAAACTTAGCTCGGGGGGGGGGGGGAGAGGCACGCCCGTTCCCCATACACGGCACCTCTAGGTAGAGTGCGCCGCACAGTCTAGTCTGTAGTGCTTGTATTAAAATAAAGAACAAAAAAATTAACTCCTTATAGTTATTTTTGTTTTTTCTGTTGAACCACCACTCTCCACACTCAAATTTTCCTACACATAGTCGCACAGTACAATAACTTCAAGAGATTTCTCGAAATTCAAAAGCATAACTAAAACAGTCACATTACAAAACTAATACGATGCACATTATAGATGTGATTTTGACCAGTAAAAAGGAAATACCTCCCATCATTCGATGTTGGTATACAATTATTTTCATGGCGTAACACTTTGGAATAGGGGGGAGGGGGTAGCAACACGTCCATTAGATAGTTTACATTTTCTTTCCTCTCTCTACTTCTTTTTGCCTTTCTTCAAAAACGGAACTATTTTCGTAAGGCCTGTCCTTTTTTTTACTACACCCTAGATTGAAAAGCTTGGCGTTACAGTACGGTAGTTATAATTAAAGAGTTCCTTGCAAAAAATAAAATCACAGTTTATTGCTCATTGCCTGCACCAAACATGTATGAAAAAAAGGAGAAAAAAACCTGAATACAAAAACTCGATATAAAAAAAATTACCTTCACCATCTTGTGGAAACATTTTTAGTCGACAAACTTGACAGATGTACTCTACCCATTTATTCATTTCTTCTTCAGTTTCAGCAGCAAGATAATACACACGCTTTGCAGTTTGCAGGTCAAACATAAACTCATATTGATGTTTGCTGTCTTTTAATGAAAGGCCAGAGTCACACTACAGAAGAAAGATTAATAATTGAAAGCAGTTTGCTTGCAGCAAAAATAAATATTAATGAATACTAAATACGGAAAAGCAAAAGGAGGCGAAAGTTACAAGTAGGCTACTACAGGCAAAGAGAATTTATGTTTACAGATTAGGAAGAGCAAGGGGAGAGAGAGTGGAGGAGAGGTAAAATTTAAAAAGGTAATAAGATAAAACGAAGAGGTAAAATTTAAAACACAGTATTCAGTATTTTCAAAAATTTTGTTTTTGTTGATTTCGTGTCTCGTTTCACTATTATGCTCATATAGGGTAAAGGCACCAATGATTCAACAATGCAATTTTGGAACCACTGTCGAAATTTTCCTTCAAAACAGGATAACTCTGCTTAGTCGTGACTTGGAACACATCTCTTGAAGCCGTTGTTATATTTTGACAATGCAAAACATGGACACTACATCTGATACACCCAGATAAGAAAAGAATATTCAATTCAATCAGTTTCCTGTTTTCAACACAAAATGAGCTCCAAACAATTTTTTAGCCATGTAATGTTCAAACTGTCTTTATTTGGTTATTTTTTTTTTGCAAAAAAAAAGTTGGGATCAACAAAAATACATCAAGATACATCCAATCTTCTCTAAAATGTAGCCACATTGGCTTTTTCTTGATAAAATTAAGTTAAAATGGCAGCTAATATTATATTGACATAACAATTTTCCAAGTGTCAAAAATTCTTGTCTGATGTAGTGGAATACCAGACCGACTAAAAATGTTCCTTCAGCCGAATTAAATGTAGATGTTGGCTTCTACTAAGAGATTCATTTCTTTTGGGAATATCATGCAGTAACCTTGTGGAAATTTTCGACAGGCATGAACGGGCCCTGTCGAAATATGTGACTCTGTCGAAACTTCACTGAACATGTAAAACAGATGAGAAACGAAACAACAAGAGATTTTGATGATTATCATTTGTAATTATATTTCAGATGGAAAAAAAATTGAAGTCTTTTTTAATCGTAGTTTTACTGATATTATGCTAGATTTTTCCATTATCTGAGGAACTGCTGCTTTGCCTCATGCCATCTTCATATTTTTAAGCATTTGACTTGGTTGATCACAACACCTTAATTCATTTATCACTGAAGAACTTTGAACTAGACCCTCTCTTAGTAAATTCTATATATGTTTCTTTCAAATTGATCCCAAGCTGCAAAATACAAAATGTTCTCTCTGAAGCCCTCTCTAATGAGCATGGAATTCCTCAAAGAACCTTGTTACGACCACTTATATGTTGTATTGATTAGTGAAATGATATGGTAAGACTCCCTCAAAGGTGTTAATATGTAGATGACCTGCTGATCCTTGAAGTACATCATAGAACTATCAAAAATGACCCCATCAAAATCCTACCCATGTTTTGGACAAAGCTAAGAATTTACATATGAAAATAAATTCCACCTAGTCAAATATAATGACAATAAACTTCTTAAAATTCTTGAAATCCACTCCCGTTTTCTTAGAGCCTATCCCATCTACAACGCTGATGGAACACATTAAACTCCTCGCTGTCACAAACTTCTAATAATCTTAAGTAGGGCATGCATATTTCAAGAATTCTGGACTTTTCTGACAAAGGATAGTCAAAACTAAAATTTTTTAAAGTGGAATAAAATGGTAGATTAACTTTGAAATGGCCAAATGTTGATAACACTTTCACTGTGAACAACAAAGAAATATTTGCTGGACCATTAAAGCATAGAAGAAGTGGGCCATTCCAGATAGCGTTTATAGAGAGACCTATATCACACTATTTTATCAAACATTATATTATAGAGACCTAGGTCACACGATTACACTCCATATGATTATCCAATTTTATCCCTATACTTGAGACAATTTTTTTCGTTTTTTGCTTCAACTATGTGAATAGTGTTTTATACATTTACACATTAAAAAAAGTTGAAAAGAAACGAAGAAATAAATTAAAAGAATAGGCATGTCGAATCCACCAGAATCCGTCCACAAGTATTCCCCAAGTAATTCGATATGTGTCGAATAGGGTTCCGACTTACGTTGAAAAGAGGTAACTTTTTTGTTCTGTCGAATTTGTGGGTGAAAACGCTCCAATTTAAGAAAATTGTAGTTTTGTAACCTTTCTGATAAAACTTCAAACTTCTAATCAAACAGTTAGATTCATAGATGTTTTTCCTACATACTGAAACTCTTTTCAAACCAAAAGTCTTTAAATTAAGCCTTCCGGAGTAGAAGTGATTTTTACAAAGACTGTTGAATCATTGGTACCTTTACCCTATTCTTAGAATCTACATAAAAGAAAGCCTAAGAACCCCATCCCCTGAATAGTAAGAAAATAAATCAAACAGTTCGTGGTAACGAACTGGAGCAACCCGGCTCAATAGTAACCGAAACTCCAAAAAACGGAATTTTGATGCCAATAGATATATGAAAAGAATCAGATTTTTACGCTGATTTCAAATATACCCATCAAAAGTTACGCGCCTGAGAAAATTTGCCTTATTTTCGAAAAAAGTGGAAAACACCCACTAAAAGTCATAGAACTTTAATGAAAATCAGATCATCGGATTCAGCGTATCAGTGAACCCTACTGTAGAAGTTTCAAAAAAATGTGGAATTTTGTATTTTTTGCCAGAAAAAAGATCACGGATGCGTGTTTATTTGTTTGTTTGTTTCCCCCAGGGGTGATTGTATCGATTCAGTAGTCCTAGAATATCGTGAGAGGGCTCATTCTAACGGAAATTAAAAGTTCTAGTGCCCTTTTTAAGTTACCAAAAAAATTGCAGGGCAACTTGGCCCCCTCCCACGCTCATTTTTTTCCCGAAGTCACCCAAAAAAATTTTGAGATAGCCATTTTGTTCAGCATAGTCGAAAATCTAATTAATATGTGTTTGAGGATGACTTAATCCCCCACAGTTCCCGGGGGAGGGGCTGCAAGTCATCAACTTTGCCCATTGTTCACGTATAGTATTGGTTATTGGGAAGTATACAGACATTTTCAGGAGGGATTTTTTTCTGGTGGGGGGGGGGTCGGAGTAGGGGCTTACGGGGGAGGATCTTTCCATGGAGGATGTTTCCTTGGGGAAAAGGACTTTTCTATGAAGGGGGCACCGGATTTTCCAGCATTATTTTAAAAAACGATGAGAAATTAAATGAAAAACAAGTTTTTTTTCAACTGAAAGTAAGGAGCAACATTCAAACTTAAAACAAACTGAAATTATTACGTATATGAGGGGGCTCGCCCCCATGTCAATACCTTGCTCTTTACGCTAAAGTTTTTTTAATTAATTTCAAAGAGCTGTCTATTCTAACTAACCGGCCTTTGCGGTTCAGGTTTGTGATTCGAACAAAATTTGAACTTTAGCGTAAAGGGCAAGGTATTAACTAGGGAGCGAACTCCCTAATATACGTAATAAAAACATACAAATATAGAAGTTTAGAACAAAATTTCGAGAAAGCCATTTCGCAAAAAAAAAGTAAAATTAATTAGCAAATTTTGTTTTAACTTCTAATGAATGATGAACCGAAATCAAAACCTGCATTAATTATGAATATTCAGAAATTAAAAAAAAAACAAGTTTTTTAACTCAAAGCAAGGAGCAACGTTAAAACCTTAGACCATCAGAAACTGTTGCGCATATGAAAGGGGCTATCCCCTCCTCAACGCCTCGCTCTTTACGCTAAAGTTTGACTCTGTCTCAAAACTTTATTTTTTAAAACAATAAAAAACTTTAGCGCAAAGAGGGAGGCGTTGAGGAGGGCACAGCCTCTTCCATATACGGAATAATTTCTGGTCATTTTAAGTTTTAATGTTGCTCCTTACTTTCAGTTAAAAAAAACTTGTTTTTTCTTTAATTTAATTACTCCAAAGAGCGGATGTTCATATTAGAATTTTTTTTGTTTTTAAGTATCAACTCTCATTACTTAAAAATAATTGAAAAATCTGTGTATATATACTCTATAAAACAAAAAATACCTTATAACCTGCACACATGAACAAAATTAGGATTCATATAAATTCGTTTATTCGAATAGCTATTATATAACTCAAATTAAATGCTGAATTATGCTACTTTTACAATAAAAAAAGACACAAGAAAATCGTCACTTGTTTAATCTACTAATGAAAAGGCACAAAGGAGTTCGCAACTCTGCTACAAGGCTTGACGGTTTGCCTTTTGTTCTGATGCCTGGTAAGTCTACTGATCGGCGTGAAAGGTGGCAGAATAGATCATTGTTGCTCGTCTGGTAATGTTACAAATTTCATTATTAGACAATGTCTTTAACTGAATAAAGTGGTCAAGTTTAAGAACTCAGGGGCATAATGGCACTTTGCCATTTGAAAGCTATGCCATCCTTTATTTCTTTAAGGTTCAAATGATTATTAGCGACTTGACAAATAAACTTTGAAAACCTCGGTTTTCCTTTTTACATAAAAAACACAACGAAATGGGCATAAAACACCATAAAATATCGCATATTTCCCAAAAAGGCAAATAGAAATTTTACAATGGAGCAAAATACAAAATACAAAGGGAAAAGATGAAATATTTGTGGTTAAACAGGTAAACAAACTACTTAAACAATACCTGGTCAAGTTGATCCAAGTCAATTTGCCCTTTGAGTTTTTTGCAGTTTTTATCAGCAAAATATTCAAGTACATACTGTCCAGGAAGTTCACCAGAATCTCTCAGCCGGAAAAATCTTCGTCTCCATTTCTATAAAATAAGTTACATATAATTACAATAGTAGAAACATGTACAGTTGAATGCATACAGCATTTGATTTCAATGATATGATAAATTATCCATTGAAGAAATGCAAAGAGCTTCTAAATGTTTATAGTAATTAAAAGTACCTTATAACAAAATTTGTATACTAAACCGAAAAAAGGGAAGCTAAAGGGTGGTATGGACGCTAAATATTATACAAAACATCACTCCTATCATAGGCAATTTTATTCCCCCGAGAATAGTGTGAAAAACAAGTGCCTTTAATTCTGTACAGGGGCTCTGACACATAATTCAATAGTTTCTATAGCAATAGAATAATAGATGGTATAAATTTAATGTGATAAGAGATATTTCAAATTTTATATCTATTTGTTAAATATGGTCTAGTTTGTTTAAAATAATTTGAGAAGTAATCTTCCATCAGCAGTTTTCAATTAGTTTGGATTTACAAAAAGAAGTACATTTAATCACTTAATAATATGAACATGATGTATACAATTCCAAGCCTAAAGAGGGACCAGTACCAGATATTTGTTGCAGGAAGTCAAAAACATGACTAGTGTGCATTTTAAGGCACAATTTAAATACGTACACAAACAGGCGAGTGAGGTTATAAAAATAAAAGATTATGGGGATATATTAAAAATTATCAAATAGACAGAGACATATAGACATATATATTGACACACCCAAGATAGCACTAAGAAGCACTAAAACTGAGCTGTTTACAATATACATAAAATTGCACAAACACAAACTACGATTATCTTATGCTGTTAAATAGACCCGTGTAAAAGGGAACAAAAGAATGCTGATACCGCGTTGTGCGGCAACACAGTGGCTCCAGCTTGTATGTCTTCTGGTGAGTGTGTTCAGGGGTGCATTCAGGGGGAGGATATGCCTGTTTTTTTTAGCTTCTTAGCATGAATTGTCCAAATTTGATCATAGGATTTTGACAGTGGTTGTGAAGTGACTCAAGTCCCAGTAAATTGAGGGCCTTTTCGTAGGAAGTATAACTTTTTCTCATCATAATTTTACAAGCACGTATTTGAATGGCCTCAATATCTTGGTTTATCCTGGAGCTTAACTAGACACTCGGGCCCCAAACAGGACATGCGTCTTCTAATCCAGGCAGATCTTAAGTCATGTAGGCCAGTGTTATTGACTTCCCATTGAAACTGAATCTTTTGTAACAAGTGATTGCAGGGCAGCGTAGCCTTTGCGGACTAGCTCATTCATATGGTTGCTAAATCTGTAATCAGTTGAGAAAGTAGCGCCCAGTATCTTTTTACTGTTTACAGATTGGAAGAGGAGTATTGGCTCATGGAAATCGGTTTTTAGAGGGCTAACCCCCATTTCATTTCATTGAGAGTGAGACTTACAAGTTCACAAATGCAAAACATGCTAGTAATGTTAGGGTCAAACTTTGGTACAGCAAAGTCTCCTTCGAGTAGCCTACATATTTCAGTAGGAAGGATAAATCGTCCACAAATTTGTATTTATCCTTGAAGTATTGAAGGATGTAGTTTATGACAGCCAGGAAAACGATACCAGCAAGTCTAGTACCTTGAGGGGCACCACAGGTAATAGGAAGAAATGAAGATTTTGTGTCATTTCCGTTCAAGGTAAAGATACACTGTTTACAGCCAAACAGGAAGTCAGTAACTAAAAGCAATAGGTCAGTTTTTGCACCCGTTTCACTTAAGTTTTCAAGAGCAACAAGGTGCCGGATAAAGTCAAATGCTTTTCTATAGTCGGTAATGGCAAGATCTACAAACGATTTGCCCTTCTCTAGCCAGGATAGAATATCATCGTACAGTCTCACAAGATACACTGAGGTGTTGGAGCCATGAAGGCATCCATATTGATAAAGGTCTAACTGGGGCTCTATGATGTTCAAAAGTAGCTTTGAAATGAACGTTTCTGTAACTTTCGCCATACATGGGGTTAGGGAAATCGGTCTTAAATCACCGCGCTTTACGAGATGATTTCTTAGGTATCACTTTAATGTATGACTGTTTCTAAATATTTAAAAATTTGTGGAGAATCAGGCACAGATTAAGGATACTTCCTAGAGGAGTTGCTATGAACAAAGCAAATTTGCGCAGAAGTCTCACAGAAATTTTGCCAGGATATGATGAGCTCTTGGGTTTTAATTTGAGTAATTGATGAGAAACTCGATGAGGCTGTATTGGCGGTTGCTTGCTGTATTGTCTAGATTTTTAGAGAACAGTTTCAAGTTCTTGTCTCGTAAAGCTTGGGAAAGTGGTGCATATACCAGTGAAAAAAGTATTCACCTCTGATGTTGTCAAATAAAAGTTGTCGTCTTTGAGATTCTGTCAGTGATGGTTGCGGGTTTTGCCTGTCAGCTTCTTTACTGAATCGTGCCTTTTTTTGTAGTTGGTAAACAGAGATGGATCAACATGATTTGCAGCAAACAATTTGCTGGCTTTGCAGCAGAAGGCAACAACTTTGTTGCACAAATCTTTTTCAAGCGTTTGCGACCGCTGTTTTCTAAGACCTTTGATTTCAGTAGTGATCCATGGGCGATCAGAGGAGGACTTGTAAACAGCCTTTGCTGGGATGTGCTCCTTATACAGGGTCAATCCACGCCAAATCAACCAATAATGACGGCGCTTTAAATTCAATTTGCTCTTAGAAAAATATCAGCGGGGCAATAAATGTATATGAAAAACAGGATTTTTTTTTTTTTTTTTTTGAAGTATATTTTTTCGGGAAAAAATTTAAAAATGTTAAAAATTCGAAAAAAAAGAGGTTTTTTGAAAAAAAAAATAAAAAAATTTGGTATTTTTTTTTCAACTTTTTTTTAAAATTATCTACATAGCCAGCAGAGATTGGATAGAAAAAATTGAGGCAATCCGATAACGACGGAAGAACTGACGGCCAACCGAAATTTTTGAACCCTTGTGCGAAAAAGCAGAACTTCAAAAATCTGTAAATTCTTAACGGTAAGAGCTAGGATACCATTTTTTTTTTTATTCTTGTCCTCTTGTCACCAGGTACAAAGGGAAGTTTTGCATTTTGTCCTATCGCTTTTAGTTTCGGAGATATTTTCATAGAATTTTGACAAATTGTGAAAATTGTCACTTTTCATCCCCAAAAAAATCTCTGTAAGCAACGCGATCCAGGAAAACTACTTATTAGGTCCTAAACTACCAAATATGACCTACCTGAAACCGTAAAAACCTCGATGGCAAAATTCGATCCTGATTTTTAAAAGAAGATTGAAGTTCGACCGTTTTTCAAGTTTCCTGTTATCATAAAAATGCATTATCATAAAAAAAGCTAGGAATATCAGAATGGAGGGAGGAATATTGCCTCTTTTGACCTAAAAAAAGCCACCTAATGTTCTTAAGCCACATGTAGTTTAGGCTGTTCTGGAATTTTATGAATCTGACGTCAACAGCCGGCAGCTTCCAGGCAAGAAAGATTTCGTCTCCGTAAAAATCGATGGCAAAAGGGAACAAAAACAAAAGAAATTACTGCTGGCCAATATTTCTGAGCTTTACGAGTTATTTAAGAAGGACAATGAGGACAAGCCGGATTTCAAAATCGGACGCAGCAAATTTGCTGAGCTTAAGCCCCCCTGGTGTGTTACAGCTGGCTCAAGTGGGGTTCATTCGGTATGTGTGTGTCTGTACCACCAAAATGCTAAGCTTAAATCATTAGGCGCTGATATAAGGATTTCGCTCGAGCATTTCATGTCCAAAGTTGTATGCTCTATCAGAAATGAAATGTGCATGCTAAACAAGTGCACGGTATGTGTTGATAAAAAAAACGACTTGGAGAGTTTTCTCTGGGAGGAACTAGCTGAATCTGATTCAGTGACCTATAAAGAGTGGGTACATGTGGACCGAACAGTTCTTAGACACGTAGAAGAAACGATAGATGTGTTCATACCGAATTTCGTTGAGCCAATCCGGAACCTTATAGTACACCATTTCATTTCAGTCCGTCAGCAAAATTACATAGACCAACTAAAGCAGAATCTCGGCTCCAATGAGGTCCTCCTGCTTTTAGACTTTGCAGAAAATTTTTCCTTTTTGGTTCAAGACACAGTTCAGGGTTTTCACTGGGAAAGTTCTCAGGCAACATTACATCCGTTTGTGGTATATTGGCGTAGGGGTGATAGCCTGTTCAGCAACAGTTTGTGTGTTATCAGCGACCACATGGACCATAACACTGCTGCAGTTCACGCTTTTTTGAAAGTCGTATTGCTTCACGTTAAGGCTATGATTCCCGGCCTTTTCAAAATCTATTATTTCAGCGACGGTGCAGGATCCCAGTACAAAAACAGAAAAAACTTTCTAAATTTGAGCTGCCATTTCAGTGGCTTTGGGTTAGATGCTGAGTGGACTTTGTTTGCTTCGTGTCATGGAAAGAATGCGGGTGATGGGATTGGCGGTATTGTGAAAAGACTAGCAGCTCGCACCAGCTTGCAAAGGCCATTTGACAATCAGATACTTACGGCACACGATCTTTATGAGCGGGCAGATAAGTCCCTACCCAACATTACAGTATTTTGCGTTTCGTCAAATAACGTTAATGAAAACTTTGAAAGTTGCCTCGAAGACCGCTTTGAGAAAGCTCTTACTATTCCTGGAACTCAGTCATTTCACAGTTTTAGGCCCAAAGGCAAAAATAATATCGGTGCTTGCGTTTTATCGGATTTGGGTACTATCCTTCCAAGAGAAGAATTTATTGTGTTGCGGTTAGATTTCGAGAACGTCCTTTTAACCGATCTGGACTCGGGAGACTACGTAGCCTGTGTGTATGGCTCTGATTGGTGGATGGGGTGTGTTGTAAGCATTGATGAGGAGAGTGGCGAAGTTGAAGCTAAGTTTATGCACCCAAATGGACCATGTTCAAGTTTTCGTTGGCCTCGGCCTGACGACACGTGCATAGTACCAGCTGCTAACTTACTACAAAAGCTGCCTATTCCTGAGTCTCGGAGTCGCTCCGCAAGAAACTTTGTTTTAGAGCCGGATGTAGTAGCCGTTGTTACAGAAACATTCAAAACTTACAAGAAGAAAAGCAGAGAAAGCAACCATTAATTGTTTTATTTTCATTATTTCATTTTTTTCTAACTTAATTGATCTAAGTAGTTTTGAAGAAGCGTCTATTTGTTTCAAGAAACATAAAATCAGCCATTTCCGGACAAGTTCACATGAAGGGTAGGCTAAAAAACTTAAGTATACTATGCTACATACTAAGAATACCAGGTGCCTGAATTGATGAATTACATTCAAACTAGAAAAGTTTGAGATTGGTTACACGAGATACAGCATGAGTGGCCATATTAAAAGATATGTTCGCTAACCAAATAAAAATGCAATAATTGGCGATACAAGAATCTGCATTTTTATGATAACAGGAAACTTGAAAAACGGTCGAACTTCAATCTTCTTTTAAAAATCAGGATAGAATTTTGCCATCGAGGTTTTTAAGGTTTCAGGTAGGTCACATTTGGTAGTCTAGGACCTGATAAGTAGTTTTCCTGGATAGCGTTGCCTACAGAGCTTTTTTTGCGGATGAAAAGTGACAATTTTCACAATTTTGTCAAAATTCTATGAAAATATCTCCGAAACTAAAAGCGATAGGACAAAATGCAAAACTTTCCTTTGTACCTGGTGACAAGAGGACAAGAATAAAAAAAAAAATGGTATCCTAGCTCTTACCGTTAAGAATTTACAGATTTTTGAAGTTCTGCTTTTTCGCACAAGGGTTCAAAAACTTCGGTTGGCCGTCAGTTCTTCCGTCGTTATCGGATTGCCCCAATTTTTTCTATCCAATCTCTCCGGGATATGTAGATAATTGTATAAATAATTGTAAAAAAAATACCAACTTTTTGGATTTTTTTTTTTCAAAAAACCGCTTTTTTTGCTAATTTTTAAAATTTGGAAATTTTTTCCCGAAAGAATAGCTTTCAAAAAAAAAAAAAAAAATAATGTTTGTAATATCCATGAAGTGCACAGCTGAGAATTTTTTCAGCAAAATTGGAATTTCACGCGCAGTCACGATTGGATGATTTGGCGTGGATTGACCCTACTTTATGTACAAGAATGAGTTTAGAAGTTTGTTTTTTTCTGTCCAGGGCTTATTCATTGATTACTGCATAGAAATCATACAGACTTATCCATTGTTCAAAGGACTGAATGTTTGTATCAGATGTACAAATGACAAGGGAAAAGACCAACAAGCCCCCCCCCCCCAGCTCATAAGTGCCTAACATAGCTGTATGTTATATTTTTGATATATTTGGCCTAATGGCCTTCAATGAGTATGGGAAACTGATACAAGAAGAAACAGAAGTTTGCCTCTAAGACGAAGCAGCACAGTTGGCTAAATTTAGTTCAGAATCCTAACTCTAAAATGTGTATTAGCTAAATGTCAATATTAGTAAACTTACTTAATACAAATGAGGCTTCACTTCCAGCAGAGGTCAACAGCAAGGCTTATCGACTTATCTTGATGAAGACAGATCAGTTTAAGTTGCATCTCAGCCTTTGGGACTATTTTACTACTTGGGATTGACATTGATTCCTACCTAAATGATCAAGTTCTAGCAGATGACATGCAAGATAATAGGTTAAAAACATAACACACAAGGTGAGATATTTCCCTCTTTCTGACAGACATAGATAGAATTTTACCAAAAGAGGGGCCAATTTTTTTTGTACGAACCCCACTGCCAGCAATGACAGTAATAAGGGTTGACCATTTAGATTTTTTTTAATTTATTGTATGAAATGGTTGAAACTCATTCTGCATAATTTACAAGAATACTTTCTGGGAAATTATTCTAAATGGGATGTCATCACAGAAAGAGGCTTTCTGATAAATTTCCCAATCTATTCGTTTTCCAAGACAGACCATCAGAGCAGCCTTTGGTTTTTCCTTATTATGGAGCTGCTCTGAAACCATCAATTTGGTCTATTCTGTTCCATCTTTCTCAGGTGATTATTTTGAGCCAGTGGTGCTCTGAGGTTGAATATGGGCCTTTATAACCTTTAATTTTGATATTTATTACCTTTTATGACAACAGCTGAAATCCAACAGTCTCCATGCATAGAGCCTTTTTGAGCAATAATGTCGTTTTTAATGCACAAAATACAAAATAGCTGTGCATCAGTACATAACAAATAAAAAGTCAAATTTAAAACCAACAATTCTCATTGTAAGAAAAGATAAAATAAATCTTATCCTCTAAATGGCTCTCACTTACAAATATTGCTTTACCTACATTTTGTGAAAATTATTATGCATTAATCTTGAAAAGAAAAAACTATAAGTCAACCAAAAAATTGAAATCAATACAAAAGAAACCTGAAAAATATGACAAGAATCATTTCACAAGAATAGCTATTGTAGTTATGGCTAGTGCTACAACTAATTTACACTACCTCAAACAACTTACTAAGCACTAAGTAAGAATTATCACTCAACTAGTGAAAAAAAAATTAATGAATTAGTGAAACAATCAGTTCTGCAGTGCACTGGATCAAGCTTGTTCCTGTGGAGTGTGTTTTGGTTAACTGCAGTAGCGAGGCGTATTAGGGAACAGGGTTTATCCCCCAAAAGCATGGAGTATCCAAAATTACAAACCAGATGGTACTTGCCTTCTTTAAGGGTTGGGATTCGTAGAGCTGCAAGGGGATATTTTTAAATGACATACTTGGTTCCTAGGATGAATTTTAAGGTTCTTTTTTGCACTGTTTCAATTTTGTCATTGAGGTAGTCGATGCTATGCACTTGTGGTCTTCAAACTGGGCATGCGTGTTCAAGTAAAGGGTGTACATAACATGTAACATGAGCATTAATTGCTTTATAGAATACCCGAATCAAAGCAATGTGGTTAAGGATCACAGCGCATAGTAGCCCTTTCCTACAAGGTTTGTAACAGGTGGGCTAGCACACCAAGGACAGGTGCAGTTAAAGTGGTAGAGTGCTAGGGGTTAGGACAAGCAACTTCTCCTTTCAGAGGACAACTTCTCTTCTCTATACAACAAACTTAATGCATAATGTGAAAGTTCATTTTCAAATACATAAAACGCATTAAATAAAAAATTGAAAACACCACACACAACAAGTAACAAAAGATAAAAATCAAACTAAGAATAAGAGAGCATGGAATTAAAATGGGTAAAAAAATCTAAAATGTAGTTCCACAATTCAAAACAGAGTTAAATATTAACATCAGAAACAAAGATCGTATAGCAATCCTATTATACTTTTCTGTTTTGAACTGAACTGCAGTAACTACAGGGAGCTTTTGGCCTTTCTCCTTAGGATGATGACTCATGATGGGATGGTGAGATAATTCATTGACCTTAGAATTAATTCAAGCTCTTTGGCTTTAACCAAACAGCTTACACAAGGGCAGACATAAAAAATCGACTTTATGTAGACACAAACTCATGTAGACAGATTAAGTCCTGGATATTTTCTCAACCAAGTGATTGGTACATTTGATTGATATATTGTTGAATCTCATTTTCCAGTTTTCTTCCCTGCTGTTTTGTGAACTTGACCAAATTGATCTACATCTTAAGGCAACGTCCACGACCCACTTACATCATCATTTAGACTATTTTGTCAAAGATATATATTTTGCTTTAGAAATTCTAGATCTTTAAGTATAAGTTTGGCCTATTATATTTGTCTTTTTAGACTGTACTGGAGTAATTACAGAGAGCTTTTGGTCTTTCTTCCTAGGACTCTTGATGGGATATTTAAATAATTCCTTGATTTTAGAATTAATTTAAGCTGTTTGGTCAAAGCAGATGCCACGGCTTTTATTATGCAGGCTGATTAAACCTTCCTTCTTGAAAGGTGAGTCTAAACTACTGTACTTCAAATATAACTATAAGGTATATTTCCCCTCTGTAACAAGAAAATTTGTGACATGGCATCAGTTGTAATTTGCATCAAAAGGACAAAACACTTATACCATTGGATTTAATATTCTCAGATCTATCCAGAATAAAGATATAACGTAGAAATTTTTTGGGAAAAGGATTTAAACTTGCTTATAATCTTCAACTAATATTTAAAATGTTTTGAAAAAAAAACATACACTAAATTTCAAAAATGTAATTCTGTAGATGAATAGAACTGAATCTTAACTATGGAATGAAAGTAGAATTGTTGTCTTTTGTTGATATATTAAAATAATACAAGAGCAAAGGGAGCATAACCCTTTTAGCTTTCTTTTGAATTGGTTTAATTTTGTGTTTATCTCATTCAATAAGGTCGTAATGCCAAACAGAACAAGCATCTTCCAATAAAAGCTGCACATATATAAATACAGAGACTATGATTTATTGAAGATTTGAACTTTGAAAGAAGCTGAAGTGAAATAAGAGATAGGTTAAACTTTTTTTCTAATGTAGTCAATTTGAATATCCTATTCAAGATTAGATGACAAGGAAATACCAAGAAGTTGAGCACATAAAAACCTCAGGGAGGAGGGTGGAGAGGGTGGTGTGGATGAAATAATATACAATAAATTTATAGTGAGAACTGAGGATTTATTCTTTTTAGCCTTTATGTTGCAGAAAAACTCAACTGGGAATCACAAAAAAAAAACTTTAAAAAAATGTATCAAACATTTGTTTAATGCATTTTTGTTATGTTTTAACAAGTTGAGCAAAAATATTGGGGGGAGGATTGTTCAAGCCCTGTACCCCCCCCCCCGGGGAGATGGCCTTTGGTTCAAAGTACTTTGGTATTTGACACATTAGTAAAAGTTTGACAGAAGGGAGGCAAGAATTCTTAAATGAAAATTATCATTATTAACTTCTTTTAAAATTTTACCAATCACCACATTATTATTACTTAGATTGAAAGCTTTCTCAAAGTCAACTTAAAATAAGGTTAAGCTAGATATTTGGTGGTTCAAGACTTTTTATGTATGACATCAAGGGGACTTGCTAAGTAATGGCAGGTGGAAGTAGGCCTATTTTCTATACTATACAGGGCATAACTTCAGTTTTTACCCAATCTGTTAGAAATTTCTCTTAAAACTTAGACAAAACTCGGGTAAATCATTTTGCCTGAACAATAACTTACAATAGATGGAAGGGGTAATATCCTAGTAAACCTCTCTGTAAATACTGTTCCATTACTTGCATTCTGCCAAAGTAATAAAGATTGAAAGTAAAAATATCAAATCTGATTCTAAACTTGGAACAAATTTTATATATATTCTATTTGACTTCTTTCTTTAGAAAAGATCTAATTATGTTGCCTAAAAAGGGTTGAACAAAATTCAGCCTTCTTCTCATAACTGGGTTATTATTACTAATTCTAAGCTGTAATAGCACTCTTTGATAATGGGAATAGTAAATTAAAACACTACATTTGGGACCTCAAAGAGCATTTGAATTACAGAGCTCCAAGACTGTTCTCACCCATGGAAACAGGTTGTGATACCTTACATTCTGGCTAAGATTGAAATCTTTGAAGAAATACATGATTTTTTATTTTAACAGATGAATTATACTTCTAAATTAAAGATAATGTTCTTTTTGGTTATTTCCTGCACATATGTTATAGATTTTCACAGCCCAAATTATATATGTTTATACAAACAAAATATTTTTTTTTAAGAACAAAATTTACATCAAGACTTTGAATGAACTCTCTCCAGAAAAAATCTAGTAAATAACCTGAAAGTTCATTATTTTGTGAATGACCCAAAAGTTAATTATTTTGTTTGTATAAATGTTAGTTTCATAATACAATAGTATTTCTACTGATGAGGGCTGCTGCATATGTGATAGAAATATCTTGACTTTTGTACCCGTTTTCTCTGTCTAAATAAACGAATTTATTCCCATTTGAACGTTTATTTGCTTGTCATAGAAATACAGTGTGGTCTGAGAAAAGTATACCTAATTTAAGGTGTTATGTCAAAAATACATTGTATAAATATGGAAACAAGACCAACCAGATAAAAAACTATAAACTCAACATTTTGTTTGCACTTGGAAGACACAGAAGATTTTGCCACCTTTGATGAAAATTTATTTTACATTTAGGCAAGATTAAAGAAGAAAATTTACCTCAAAGCTCTGAATGAACTTTGTCATTGAACTCTTTCTGAAGAAAAAAATCTAATGAATAACCTGAAAGCTCATTATTTTGTTTGTATTAGTATGTTAGGATTTATCCCCTAAATAAACGGATTTATCCCCTAAATAAACGGATTTATCCCCATTTGAACGTTTATTTGTTTGTCATAGAAAGGCAGTGTGGTCTGAGAAAAGTATACCTAATTTAAGGTGTTATGTCAAAAACACATTGTAAAAACTCAACATTTTGTTATCAATTAGAAGACACAGAAGACCTTGCCACCTTCACAGAAAATCTATTTTACATTTAGGCAAGATTAAAGAAGAAAATACACATCAAGGCTTTGAATGAACTTTGCCATTGAACTATCTCTAAAAAAAAAAAAATCTAATGAATAATCTGAAAGTTCATTATTTTGTTTATATTAATATGTTATTTTCAATTTTAATACTTCAGTATTTCCACTGATGATGATCACTATATATGTGATCAAAATATCTAGACTTTTGTACCTGTTTTCACTGTCTAAACAAACAGATTTATCTCCATTTGAACATCTATTTGTTTGTCATAGAAAGGAAGGTGATTTGAGAAAAGGATACCTAATTTAAGGTGTTATATTGAAAATATGTTGTATATATGGGAAATGAGACCAACCAAGTAGGCTATACAACTATAAACTCACCATTTTGTTTGCAATTAGAAGACACAGAAGACTTTGCTACCTGCATTGGAAATCTACTTTACATTTAGGCAAGATTAAAGAAGAAAATTTACATCAAGACTTTGAATGAACTTTGTCATTGAACTCTCTCCAAAGAAAAAAATCAAGTGAATAACCCAAAAGTTTATTATTGCGTGAACTCCTAAAAGTTAATTTTTTTTTTGTATAAATATGTTAGTTTCAATTTTAATACTGTAGTATTTCTACTAATGATGGTTGCTGTATATGTGATTGAAATATCTAGACTTGTGTACCTGTTCTCATTGTCTAAATAAATGGATCGATCCCCATTTGAACTTTTATTTGTTTGTCATAGAAAAGCAGTGTGGTCTGAGAAAAGGATACCTAATTTAAGGTGTTACATCAAAAATGCTAGACAGCATAATAGTAAAATATTGTGCTGACATGTTAATAAATTGAGAGGGAGTAGTCAATCTAGACTTGGCCCAGTTAAATATAGGAATAGTGCCACAACTAGCAATAAGGAAAGAATTAAAGAGAGATGGGCAGAACATTTTGAGAATTTGCTAAACCAAGATAGAGTTGCAGGAAAAGATATAGAGGAAAATGAAAAAGTTTGTGATACCTTGGATGTGAAGGAAGATTTGTTTTGTGAGGAAGAATTAGTAACAGTACTAAAAGGATTAAAAAATAATAAGGTTCCGCGTGCTGATAGGGTGGTAAATGAGTTTCTTAAATATGGTGGCTCTGAGGTTAGTTATAAGTTACTGAAGATTGTGAATATGATTTTTGAAAAAGGGGAAGTATCTAACAATTTTAGGAAAACCTTAATTAAACCACTTTATAAGAAAGGTGATAAAAGTGAGTGTGCTAATGCTGTAGACAAAGTTTTAAGAGAAGAACAGTGCCATTTTAGAAAAGTAGAGGATCATCAACCAAATTTTCACTCTTAGGCTAATAATTGAGAAGTGCCTGAGTTGTCAAACACCTTTGGTCCTCAGTTTTATAGATTATGAGCAAAGGTTCGATTCTGTTGATAGAAGAGCTTTAGTAAAGGTTTTATCCTTATATGATATACCACATAAATACATTAAAGTGATTAGTGCTATGTACAAGAATAACACTGCTGCGGTTAAGGTAGGAAATGAGTTTAGCAGCTGTTTTTGTATTAAATCAGGAGTTAAACAGGGTTGCCCCTTTATATTGTTTATTTTGATAGACTTTGTCTTAAGGAGCACAGGAAAGGCAATGGGGAGGAAAAAGCCTCCTGGACTTAGATTATGCTGATGATTTAAGCATCCTAGTGGAAAGTGTGAGCAAAATGAATGAACTTTTAGAGGTTTTGTGAGTTCAGGGTGCTAGGACACGTTTGAAAATTAATGTTAAGAAGACTAAGTCACTAAGGCTAGGAATAAGTGAAGACGAAAAGGTGATGTTGGGTAATGGCAAGATTGATCAAGTGGGCAGCTTCACTCACCTTGGCAGTATTATTAGTAAAGATGGTGGGAGCAGTGAAGATGTTAAAAGTAGAATAGCCAAGGCTCAGGGTGTTTTTTCACAGTTAAAAAAAAGTTTGGAAAGATAGGAAGACAAGTCTGGAAACTATGATTAGAATATTAGAAGCTGCAGGGATGACAGTAATCAAATATGGTTTTGAGGCATGGGCGTCCCGAAAAACAGGTAAAGATTTGCTAGATGTTTTCCAGAGAAATTGCTTAAGGATTGTTCTGGGTACCCAGCTGACTGACTGTATTTCAAACAATAGGCTGTACAAAAAGTATGGTTCAATGCCGCTCTTTAGGGCTATAATGAAAGAAAAGTTGAGGTGGCTAGGGCACATTGTGCAGATGAAGTATGACAGATTGCTGAAGATTGTTCTTTTCAGCCAACCATCTAGGGCTAAACAGAAAGCAGATTGCCCTTGTCTGGGGTGGGAGGACATCATAAAGAAAGATTTAAAGGAAATGGGAAATTTGTGGGAGGGTGTAAAAAGGGAGGCTTGGAATAGATTGAGATGGAGGAGAAGCGTGCGTTGCTGTGTTGGCCTCAGGCAACTTAGTGCTGCAGTGAGTTGTTAGTAGTAGTAGTATATGAGACCAACCAAGCATATAACTATAAACTCAATATTTTGTTTGCAATTAAAAGACAGAGAAGAGTTTGCCACCTTCATTAGAGATTTATTTTACATTTAGGCAAGATTAAAGAAGAACATTTACATCAAGACTTTGAATGAACTTTGGCATTGAATTCTGTCCAAAGATAAAAAATTAGTGAATTATCTCCAAAGATAAAAAATTATGAATAATGAACTGTAAGTTCATTATTTTGTGAATGACCCAATAGTTAATTATTTTGTTTGTATAAATATGTTAGTTTCAATTTTAATACTGTAGTATTTCTACTGATGACGGTTTCTGTATATGTGATCAAAATATTTAGAATGTTGTAACTGTTTTCACTTTCTAAATAAATGGATTTATCCCCATTTAAATAGTTACTTGCTTGTTATAACAAGGCAGTTTCGTCTGAGAAAAGGATACCTAATTTAAGACTAAAGTAGGTCCTGGGAAGGTATTTTTAAGTACCTACCTCTATTACTTCTCCCTCAAGAGGACAGTGACCTTTGATGACCTTCAAAAATCTTTGTGCTATGAAAGTGATTAACTAAAAAAAAACAAGTTTTTTTAACTGAAAGTAAGGAGAAACATTAAAACTTAAAACAAACAAAAATTATTCCGTATATGAAAGGGGCTGTCCCCTGCTCAACGTCTTGCTCTTTACACTAAAGTTTTTTATTGTTTAAAAAAAATAAAGTTGTGAGAAGGAGTCAAACTTTAGCGTAAAGAGGGAGACGTTGAGGAGGGGACAGCCCCTTTCATATACGGAATAATTTCTGTTCATTTTAAGTTTTAATGTTCTCCTTAATTTCAGTTAAAAAAAAATTGTTTTTTTTTCATTTAATGAAACTTATATGAAACTTGTATATTTGAAATCAGCATTAAAATCTAATTGTTTTGATGTATCTATTGGTATCAAATTCCGTTTTTTAGAGTTTCAGTTACTATTGAGCCGGGTTGCTCCTTACTTACAGATTGCTACCACAAACTGTTTGATATAACATTTGCTTACATTGGAATATGCAAGTGAAAAATATTTCAGTAAAATCCTAGACAAACTACTTTTTGCTATCTTGGAAAGTGATTGGGTTAGGAAAATAAAACTTTCAGGGATAGGTTGATAGACTAAAGAATATCCTGGGAAGACATTCCCAGGGAAAGTACCTGGGGATGAAAGTACCTACCTCTACTTCTTCTCCCTCTAGAGGTCACTGACTTTTGATGACCATAAAAAATATTTGCATTACGAAACTTAAACTTTGTAAACGTAGATTTTCTGCTTAAATGAAGTACAAAAAGCTCACAACTTCACAAAGTTTGGTACGTGTATGATATATCAACCAAAACTATATCACATAAATACCCATGTTAATAAAACAATTCTTACATCATAATATGCAGAATAATCATAGTTAACACTTTTTGTATACAGGCTCATTATATTTCACCCCCAACCCCCTTCATATGCAAATATATGACCCAAATTATATATTTCCCATCTATACATCTCAGTTGTTTCAACATGTGTACCTGTAAATTGAATCAACTGTGATGCAACAAAAACTGGAAAAACAAGTTACAATGCATTGGAAATATGTATTTTGGGCTATATATTTGCACATTAGGGGTGGTTGGGGGTAAAGTATAGCAAGACTGTATGCAAAGTGTGTTAACTATGATTATTCTGCATATTATGCAGCAAGAATTGTTTTATTAACATGGGTACTTGCTGTGTTCAATATATCATACAAGTCAGCAGCGTATCCAGGGGGGGGGGCGGAGCGGCCCGCCCCCCCCCCTAAAAAAAAAAAATTCTTTTCTTCATTTTTTTTAAGTGCCAATATAGTAAGTTCCGAAATATTCACGCTTTTAAGTTATTTGCAACACCGTTCTTTTTTTCATTTCTTGTTAAATGGCTATCCATTTCTCCAGCAAGCTTGTATCATTATTTTATCATCAAACGTGCAATCGCCTCCTGTAATCAAACAAGATGTCAAGAAATTTTTCTCACTATTTAACCCCCACAACTATAAGCACTAGCGTCTCTGCAATAAATGAATTGCGATAAGGAATCAGACTAAGAGGCGATAGTTCATTCAAAGTTTCAAATGCTGCTATAATTCCAGTGTAAGCTAAGCAAACTGAAAGGTCACATGAGAGGTAAGAAAGAAAATTACCTTAAATTACATTAAATCGTATGTTCAGCGATATAAGGTGGTTTTGAGCCTCATGTAGAAATCTTGCTGTTGGTATTTCAAGGTTATGATTTGACATTCCAGTTCAGCCTCCATTCAGCGTTGGCCGAGTCCTGATCAACTCCTTTCTTGAAGGCATCTAGAGTTTTAGATTGGACGGTGGCTTTGGATAGGCTGTTCCAGAGTGGGACGGAACGGACTGAGAAGAACTGTTGGCGCTCTTGGTTGATGCAATGGGGGGCCTGCAGCTTCTTGGTGTGTCCTCTTTTGGTAGTTGAGAAGGACGGGGAAAAGACATGACTTAATAGGTCATTTTCTAGCAACTTACGAGTTGTTATTACGTCTCCTCTTTTCCTACCGTATACTAAGGTAGGGAGTTTGAGTAAGGTGAGACGTTCCTTGTAAGATTTGTCTTGGAGTGCAGAGATAAGCTTAGTTGCTCTTCTTTGGACACTCTCAAGTACTTTCACATCCATCTTATAGTACAGAGAGGCTAGGGTAATGCCAAATTCCAGGTGAGGACGGACCATGGCTTTGTACAGTTTTGTAATCACTTCCTGGTGGTAAATGTTTGCTTTATGAGGCCAAGGGCTTGGTTTGCTTTTGCAACTTGAGCTCGTGTGTGGCAGTGAAACTTCAGCTCATTGTCAACAATAACCCCCAGGTCCTTCTCCTCACTGACTGCCTCAAGCTGGGTGTCTCCTATGTGATATGCAAGTTTTGGATTATTCCGTCCACGAGGTAGAACTTTACATTTTAAGGCATTGAACTGTAGACACCAATCCAATGACCATCTACATAGTCTGTCCAGATCTTCTTGCATAGTTGACAGATTTAGGTCGTTCTGGGCCAGTCCTAGGAGCTTGCAGTCATCAGCATATAGCATCAAAGGATTCTTCAGGTTTGTTGTACAGTTATTGATATACATGCTGACAAGCCTAATTAGTTCTTGTAGTCAGATACTAATATGAAACTCGTGCTTTACTTGAAGAGCGGTTTCTTGGGTTTTATGTTTGTGGAAATCTCATTGGCTCTGCAGTAGCAGAACAAATCATTGGCCAATGCATTGCATTTGGCTTAAAAATGGAGAAATTTGTGGGGGTTGGTTTTGATGGGGCCAGCAACATGTCAGGCTGCTATTCTGGTGCACAGGTAGAAATTAGGAAAAAATATCTGCATGTGATCTACACCCACTGTGCATCGCACAGCTTAAATTTGGCTTTATATAAAACTAGTAGGGTAGGACTTGTTAGGTCAATCTTTGCTACCATACAGCAGATTATATCATTTTTATCATCTTCACCAAAAAGAACAAATATGTTTGTAGAAGCGGTCGCTGTCATTTGTCCCGATAGTCCTGTGAGGAAGCTTATGAAGTAGTGCGAAACGAGATGGGTGGAGCTTCATGATTGCAGTTTAGTTTTTATGTCTTTGTATCGTGTGATTATTTCCGTACTTGAGGAAATAGTTGGTAGCATACGGTGCGATACAGAAGTTATTTCAAAAGCAAATGCATTGGTTTCAGCAGCAACCGAATTTAGTTTTATGTTCACAATGGCTATGCTAGAGTTTGTAAGTGCCATAATGCTCTCTGTCTCTAAGGCGCTGCAAGCCAAAGATTTAGGCTTAGTTGAGTGCTGTTGGCATATTAAGCTATGCTCTGATACTTTACTACAGTCAAAACAAAATAATTTTGAAACAATTTTTCAGAAAGCCTACGAGCTTGCACAAGAGTTAAATGTGGCTCCGGCTGTTCCAAGGTCTATCCGCCGAAAGTCCATCAAAAATAATGAGTCCATCAAGGTTTTTTATCGCGAGTCATTGTTCGAACCTTACTTTGCTTCACTTATTGAAGAACTTGATCAAAGATCTTTGCGCTATCAGGAGGCATCTTTCAAAATCGGAAGGCTTTTGCCAGCTAACAGCGAGTCATTAAATATCAATGAATTTGTGAGCGCTGTTGCTGTTTACAAGGGATTTCACGGGGTAGACGTGCGCTCGAATGTGAGTTAGTCCTTTGGAAACAGAAGTGACTCGGAATGTCTGAGAAACCATCAACTGTTACTTCGACTCTTGTGTCATGTGATGCAAAATTTTTCCCATGCATTCAAAGGCTTTTGATGATTTTTCAGACATTACCAGTGACTATCGCTTCTGCTGAGAGGAGCTTTAGCTCTCTTAAGCGATTCAAAACCTATCTGCAGAGCTCAACGGGCGAGGAGCGTCTGAACGGACTAGCTCACATGACCCTGAACCACAATATCCAGGTCGATGCTGACCAAGTTTTTGATCGATTTGCGGCCAAAAAAACCGGTGGCTGTTACTGTGAGAGGTTAGGTCGTCTTTCGTTGCTCGTTTCTCTAAGTGCAGTTGATTCTGTTTTTTAAACTTTAATTGTGCTTCATCCTCTGTAGACAATGTTAATATCAATACATTTCTTGCTTTCATGGCTGCTATATTAGGTAGACTGAGGCCCCCACCCCTCCAAAACCAAATTCTGGGCAATTGTCTTTGATATAATATTATTTTCATTTATTTGGTTCTCTAAAACAAGGCCCCCATAGGCAAATATAAGGAATAATGCACTTCTTTTTTTATATTTTACATCTACTCAACATCTACTCGCCCAAAATAGAAACTCTCACTGCTTCTAACTTTTTTTTATAATTCTGAGTTTGTTGGCAAAATTTTGTCATCCATTCTCAAACAAAAAAAGTCTACAACTAGAAATGCTCATGACAAGTGTGTACTTTTCATTTCTTTACCTAGCTACCCCCCCCCCCCCATACCCGCCACCTGAAATCTTGCACTACAATAGATAATTTTCTTGCTCACATGACTGCTATAAAAAGGTAGACTGACGGCCCCCCCTTCTCCGAAATAAAATCCTGGTTACGCCACTGATACAAGTACCCAAAGTTCATCTTCACAACTTTGCTCCATCCAATTTAAGAGGTTTCAAGGATCTGCAAATACATTTCCTAAATTTAGAAAAAAAAAACATTGACAGGGCCTAAAATTCTATTCAATTAACAGGTATTGCAGTTTCAGAACTAAGATCAGAGAAAAAGAAATTGAAAATTAAGGTATGATGTTGTTTTGTCAAAGTTCTCATAGGTATAGACCTGTCAAGTAAGCAAATTTCTAAGACTTAGAAATCAGAAGAAGGTTAACATAGGGTAAATTTCTAGGTGGCACTATAATTTAGCTAAGATGAAAGTGAAATGTCATTTGATGACTTTTTTATGCTCTTTCATAATTTGATAACTGCCTAAAAGGGGCCACAAAGGTATTTTATAAGAATTATGAAAGAACATAGCATCAAATGATGTTTTCACTTTCATCCTAGCTAAATTATATGGCCCACTGCAAAGTTACCATGAAATTTACTCCCCCCTCCCCCCTAATGTGCAAATATATACCCTACTGCTACTACTCCTAACAACTCACCGCAGCACCAAGCCGCCTGAGGCCAACACAGCTACGCACGATCCTCCTCCATCCCAATCTATTCAGAGCCTCCCTTTTTGAACCCTCCCACGAAGTTCACATTTCCTTTAAATCTTTCTTTATGACGTCCTCCCACCCCAGACGGGGACGACCTGCTTTCCGTTTAGCCCTAGATGGTTGGCAGAAAAGAACAATCTTTGGCAACCTGTCCTCCTTCATCTGCACAACGTGCCCTAGCCACCTCAACCTTTCTTTCATTATAGCCCTAGAGAGCGGTATTGAACCACATTTTTCGTATAGCCTATTGTTTGAAATACAGTCAGTCAGCCGGGTACCCAGAACAATCCTTAAGCAATTTCTCTGGAAAACATCTAGCAAATCTTCATCTGCTTTTCAGAGCATGCATGCTTCAGAGCCATATTTGACCACTGTCATAACTGTAGCTTCTAATATTCTAATTTTGGTTTGCAGACTTATCTTCCTATTCTTCCAGACTTTTTTTAACTGTGGAAAAACACCCTGAGCCTTGGCTATTCTATATTTAACATCTTCACTGCTCCCACCCTCTTTACTAATAATAATACCAAGGTAAGTGAAGATGCCCACCTGATCAATCTTTTCATTACCCAACGTTACCTTTTCATCTTCACTTATTCCTAGCCTTAGTGACTTAGTCTTCCTAACATTAATTTTCAAACCAATTCCAGCACCCTGAGCTCGCAAAACCTCCAAAACTTCATTCATTTTGCTCACACTTTCATCTAGTATGCTTAAATCATCAGCATAATCCAAGTCCGGGAGGCTTTTTCCTCCCCATTGCCTTTCCTGTGCTCCTTAAGACAAAGTCCATCAAAATAATCCATATAAAGGGGCAACCCTGTTTAACTCCTGATTTAATACAAAAACAGCTGCTAACCTCATTTCCTACCTTAACCGCAGCAGTGTTATTCTTGTACATAGCACTAATCACTTTAATGTATTTATCTGGTATATCTTTTTCCTCCCCATTTGATTCTGTGGTCTCCCATTGCCTTTCCTGTGCTCCTTAAAACAAAGTCCATCAAAATAATCCATACAAAGGGGGATAGAACACAACCCTGCTGAACTCCTGATTTAACACAAAACCAGCTGCAAAACTCATTTCCTACCTTAACCGCAGCAGTGTTATTCTGGTACATAGCACTAATCACTTTAATGTATTAGTCTGATATACCATACAAAGATAAAACCTTTGCTAAAGTTCTTCTATCATCAAAATTGAACGCTTCCTCATAATCTATAAAACTAAGGACCAAAGGTGTTTGAAAACTCAGGCACTTCTCAATTATTAGCCTAAGAGTGAAAATTTGGTCAACACATCCTCCACCTTTTCTAAAACCGCACTGTTATTCTCTTAAAACTTTGTCTACAGCATCTCTCAGTCTAAAACGTATCATATTACTAAGTAATTTACTACCTACAGAGACCAGACTAATGCCTTGATAATTACCACATTCACTTTTATCACCTTTCTCATAAAGGGGCTTAATTAATGTTTTCCTAAAATCGTTAGGTACTTCCCCTTGTTCAAAAATCATATTCATAATCTTCAATAACTTATTTCTAACCTCTGCGTCACCATATTTAAGAAACTCATTTACCACCCTATCACCACCAGGAGCATTCTTAGTTTTTAGTTCTGTTAGTACTGTTAATAATTCCTCCTCACAAAACCAATCTTCCCTCACATCCAAGGTATCACAAACTTTTTCATTTTCTCCTATATTTTTTTCTGCAACTCTATCTTGGTTAAGCAAATTCTCAAAATTTTTGCCCATCCCTCTGTTGTTTTTTTCTTATTGCTAATTGTGACCCCATTCCTATCTTTAACTGGGCCAAGTCCGGATTGACTCCTCCCTCTCAATTTGTTAACGTGCCAGTACAATATTTTACTATTATGTCATCTAGCTGCATCTTCCAGATCCTCAGCAATTTTATCCATGGCCTCCACTTCACACCTCCTTAGTTCATATTTTAATGCTTTCTCCACTTTCTTTACATTTCTTTTGTTTTCATACAATCTATCACTCAGATAATTCTTGTACAAGTCCTTTCTCCTTTTTATTAAACACAAAGCTGTTTCACTAATATTCTTAGCTGCAGTTCTAGCTTTCTTCCCTAATACACCTTCAGCAACTTCACAAATTATTTTTCTAAAATTATTCCAACCATCTTCCAAATTATAAACTCTCAAGTTTAGTATTCAATTGTTCTTGGAAAGTTTCTCTCAAATCCTGGAGTCTACCAACATCATAACTTCCCGGGAGGTAGTTACCCTTCCGAAATTTCAGCTTTAAATTAACCCTAGACACTACTAGATGCTGATCTTTACTTTTATCATCAATAACAGCACTTCAATATACCCTAGTATCTTGTAATGATCCTGCCAGTCTTCAGTTTACAATAACGTAATCCATAAGGATTGCTGTCTTACCATCACGTGAATACCATGTTAACTTATGAGCCTTTTTATGACCAAACACCGTATTGGTTATAACTAGATTGTTATACCTACAAAATTGTAAAAGTCTGTATCCATTACTGTGTTCTTTTCTTACACCAAATTTACTTAGGCTGGGATACCATCTATCCCTATTTCTACCAACCTGGGCGTTAAAATCTCCCAGTAATAACATAATATTTCTACCAGGGACCCTGTCTATTTGCTCCTCTAACTGTAAGTAAAATTCATCTGAGTCACTAGTATCTCCGTCAGTCAGTTCTACAGGGGTGTATACTACTATAACTGATACCCTGAACTTTCTAGTTATAAAATGAGCAATTATTATTCTATTATTAATACCTTTCCAGCCTAAAGAAGACTTACTACTTTCCTTATTCATCATGAGTCCTACTCCCTGTCTATGTACCCCATCCTTCCTGCCTGAGTAAACAAATTCTATATCACCTAATCTCACGCTTCCTACCCCTGGGATATGAGTTTCTGAAATTCCTAATAAATCCAGTTTGAATTGTCTGAATTCGTCAGTCAAAATGTCAATACAATAGCCATTTTTTAATGTTGTAACATTCCAAGTTCCAATTTTCATGTTCTTTTCATTGGAATATACCCTGAATTGTTGACAGCAAAGTTTCAAATTGCAAAATTCAGTGCTATTTTTGTCAATGGCATTTGAAAAACTTGAAATGATAGGAAAAAGGTTTATATTTGAGTTGCCTAATAAATGAGGTTTGAATTGTTATAAATAAGTATTTTTGGAATATATTACTCTTGAACAACTTATTTATAAAATAGTGATATGTTTTTAACCACTTTTAAAAACTTAACTAGTACTGATAGCTTCTTTGTGTGGTTACAAAAATGAAATACCTCATTTTTTCAAAAATTAAAAACTTCAAAAAGGGCTCATTTGATTGGAAATTGGTGTGGCTACATGGGCGTAGGGTGGGGGGGCCGCTGCCCCCCCTAGACCTTCAAATTTACATTAGATATGGCTGAAAAAGCAGATGGTTGGAAAAGCAGTTGATAAAAGCCCCTCCATCACATGATCGACTGCCCCCCCTCTTGACAACGTGCTGCCTATGCCCATGAGTGGATAGTGCCCTTTTTAATAGTTGAAAGTGATTGGAGGGCAACTAGCCCCCCCCCCCTTCCCCCAAGCATACCCAATCAAAATTTTGAGATAGCCATTTTGTTCAGCATAGTTGATTCCCAGATAGTAAATATGTTTTTGAGGTGGATACTCCCCCACAACCCTCAGGGCAAGGATTTTAAGTTATGCCCTGGGGGTATATAAGAATGTTGTTGGCACAATGTATCATCTATTACTTTTTTCCTTTAGAGCAGGGCACTTCGTACCAAAAAGTTGTTGTAGAAACTTCAAAAAGGGTTCATTCAATTGTAAACTGGAGTGGCTTGTGCCCTTTTTAATAGTCAAAAGTGGTTGGAAGGCAACTAACACCTCTTCCATGCCCACCATTTCCCAAAACACATCCAATCAAAATTTTGAAATAGCCATTTTGTTCAGCATAGTTGATTTCCAAATAGAAATTATGTTTTTGAGGAGGACACTCCCCCACAGCCTTGAGGGCAAGGGTTGTAAGTTATGCCCTGGGGGCATATAAGGTTTTTATAGAAGGTGTTGTCATAGAAACTTCAAAAAAGGCTCATTCAATTGGAAATTCAAAGGGCTAGTGCCCTTTTTAATAGTCAAAAGTGATTGGAGTGCTACTAACCCCCCTCTCACGCCCACCTTTTCCCCGACTACATCTAATAAAAATTTTGAGATAGCCGTTTTATTCAATATAGTTTTATGTTCTAAAACTATGGTCTTTTAGAAGGACGAACTCCCCCCCCCCCCACAGCCCGTAGAGCAACGGTTATAAGTTATGCACTAGGTGCATAAAATGTTATTGAAGATCCTGTTGTCATAGAAACTCCAAAAAGGGCTCAATTAACTGAAAATTGAAAGGATTAGAGCCCTTTTTAATAGTAAAAAAAGATTGGAGGGCAACTAAACCCCCTCTCATGCCCACCTTTTCCCCAAATACATCCAATCAAAATTTTTAGATAGTCATTTTGTTCAACGTAGTTTTAATTTCTGGACATTAGTTCTTTGAGGATGACAAACCCCCCCCCCCCCACGCAGTTTAAAGTTCAGAAAATTATACCTTTGAGCAGGAAACTCCCCCCACCGTCTTCAGGGCAAGGGTTATAAAATATACCCTGGGGGAATATAAGTTTTTATTGAAATCTTTGTTGTAGAAACCTGAAAAAAGGCTCATTTGAATGGAAATTCAAAGGTCTAGTGCCCTCTTTAATAGTCAAA
This sequence comes from Artemia sp. Qi Xiang Cuo, assembly GCF_049724085.1. NCBI lineage: Eukaryota > Metazoa > Arthropoda > Branchiopoda > Anostraca > Artemiidae > Artemia > Artemia sp. Qi Xiang Cuo. The sequence continues at coordinate 65,900,418 of NC_142798.1, forward strand.
AGTGATTTGAGGGCAACTAAGCCCCCTCTCATGCCCACCTTTTCCTCAAACACATCCAATCAAAATTTTGAGATAGCCATTTTGTTCAGCATAGTTGATTTCCAGATAGAAATTATATTTTTGGCGAGGCCACTCCCCCACAGCTCTCAGGGCAAGGGTTATAAGTTATGCCCTGGGGGCATATAAGTATTCATAGAACGCATTGTCGTAGTAACTTCAAAAAGGGTTCATTCGATTCGAAATTGAAAGGGCCAGTGCCCTTTTTAATGGTCAAAAGTGATTGGAAGGCAACTAACACAGTTTCCACTCCCACCATTTCCCCAAACACATCCAATCAAAATTTTGAGATGGCCATTTTGTTTCACGCAGTTTAACGTTCAGGAAATTAAACCTTTGAGCAGGACACTCCCCCCACAGTCTTCAGGGCAAGGGTTATAAGTTATAACCTGGGGGCATATAAGGTTTTATTGAAATCTTTGTTATAGAAACTTGAAAAAGGGCTCATTTGATTGGAAATTCAAAGGGCTAGTGCCCTTTTTAACAGTAAAAAGTGATTTTAGGGCAACTGACCCCCCTCTCATGCCCACCTTTCCCCAAACACATCCAATCAAATTTTTAGATAGCCATTTTATTCAACGTAGTTGAAAGTTTTGGAAATTAGGTCTTTACGGATGACAACTCCCCCCCCCACCCCCCTTCCGGGCAATGGGTGGAAGTTATGCCCCGGGGCATATAAGGTTCTTATAGAAAGCGTTGTCATAGAAACTTCAAAAGGGCTCATTCGATTGGAAATTGAAAGGGCTAGTGCCTTTTTTTAATAGTTGAAAGTGATTGGAGAGCGACAAACACCCCTCTCACGCCCACCATTCAAAACATATCCAATCAAAATTTTGAGATATCCGTTTTGTTCAACATAGTTGAAAGTTCTGGAAATTAGGTCTTTTAGGATGATAACTCCCTCAGAGCCCTCAGTGCAAGGATTGTAAGTTATGCCCTGGGGGTATATAAGGTTTATATAGAAAGCTGTTGTAGAAATTTCAAAAAGGGCCATTTGATTGAAAATTGAAATTGCCCTTTTTAATAGTCGAAAGTGAGTGGAGAGTAATCAACCCCCCTCTTATGCCCACCATTTCCCCAAAAACATTCAATCAAACTTTAGAGATGGCTATTCTGTTCAATGTAGTTGAAAGTTCGGAAAATTATGTATCTAAGAATGACAAACCCCCCAGAGCAAAGGTTGTAAGTTATGCCCTGGGGACATATAAGTTATTTATAGTCAGAATTACCGTAAAACTTCAAAACGGATGCATTCAATTGGAATATGAGAAGTCTAGTGCCCTTTTTAATAGTCGAAAGTGATAGAAGGGTAACTAACCCCCCTCTCATGCCCACCATTTCTCCAAACACATCCAATCAAAATTTTCAGATAGCCATTTTGTTCAACATAGTAGAAAGTTCTGGAAATTAGGTCTTTGAGTATGACACCCCCCGCCCCTGCCCCTCAGGGCAAAGGTTGTAAGTTATGCCCTGGGGGCATATAAGGTTCTTATTGAAAGTGTTGTCATAGAAACTTCAAAAGGGCTCATTTGATTGGAAATTGAAAGGGCTAGTGCCATTTTTAATAGTTGAAAGTGAACGGAGAGCAACTAACGCCCCTCTCACACCCACCATTTCCCAAACACAACCAATCAAAATTTTGAGATAGCCATTTTGTTTAACATAGTTGAAAGTTCTGGAAATTAGGTCTTCGAGAATGACAACCCTCCTAACAGCCCTTAGGGTAAGGGTTGTATTTATACCCTGGGGGCATATAAGGTGTTTATAGAAAGCATTGTCGTTTCAAAAAGGGCTCATTCAATTGGAAGTTGAAGGCCTAGTGCCCTTTTTAATAGTCGAAAGTGATTGGAAGGCTTGACATTTTTATAGTAAACTAAAGATTGATGTGGGTATAATGTATTTTTTTTTTTTTTGTTATTGTTGTTTAGACCAGGGCACTTTGTATTGAAGGAGTTGTTGTAGGAACTTTGAAAAGGGCTCATTTGATTGAAAATAGAAAGGGCTGATGCCCCTTATAATAGTCGAAAGCGATTGGAGGGCAACTAATCCCCCTCCCATTTGCCCATTATGTTTAAAAGCTAAATGTTGCCTTAAGATTAAATCAAAATGCACTGTGTTAATGCTAATTCCCAATAAGGCATCTCAGCAGTATCCCAAGAACAACTGAGGGTATTATGTTCAAACATAATAAATAAATAAAAAAATAAATAAATAATAAATAATACATTGTGCCAACATTGTTCTTTACTTAGGCAGCGCTATTGCACTGCCTATGATTTAACTGTAAGAAAATAGTTTAATCATACAAGACTTGTATTAAAAGTGTTTAATCATAGAAAAAAGAATTCTTTACTCTATGGTTTGATTAAAACCTTTTATTTATAAAATAATTAAGTAAGCGCAAAGAGGTCACAGCACAATTGTTCATTTAAGATTTCTCCAGAAGTGGGAGGGAATGCGCTGCGGCAGTGTGATGTCTCAAAATCCGCCTAGACCCAACAAATCTCTAACCTATAATGCCATTTAACCCTTTCCGACAAAGTGGTTCCAACGTGAAACCACCTTTTATAAATTTTTACGATGATCCGTATGTGGTAAAAATAATGAACCACTGGTCTAACATATACGTAGCAGCGCTATCTGACGGGCAAAATTTTATGGGCAGCTTAATTGACGCCTAGTAAGGTTACACCTAGTATTTAGATTGGACCACGAGCTGTGTTTTAATAAAAAAGTAAGAAAGTTTAAAATACTTGGAAATAGTAGTATCTTTAATATTGTTTTCCTGTCAATTTGTTCTTTGTGTAGTAGAGTACAAGTTAGTAGCACCACAGTTTCAGATATGAAGCACAATAAGGAGATATTGGACATGAGAGGCTGGTCATCCCCAATGACCACCTTGCAGCATATGCTAAAAAGTTTTTTTTTTTTTTTTTGGCGTGGTTTTAGCTTTTGACCAATTAAGCCGCTCGACAAAAAAATTAAACTCGTGCAATTTACACAAAAATGAGCCTAGCATCTAAAATCTTAAAATAAAATTGCACATTTTTATTTTTAATTCTAAATTCTTGATCTGATTGACCACATCGTATTTCAGACAAACTTCTAAGCTACTCAGAAAGATGTTTCGTTCACCCCAATTACTTGAGATGAAATGAAAGTTTTTTTTAGCAATAAGTATGCTTATGGGCGTCAGACAGTACCATCTTATTGAGATTTCTGGTCAAGTCATGATGAACTCAGAGATAATTACATCTCTGGACTGATGAATATAAGCCGTTTCAGCTGGCTTCTTGCTCATGTTCATCTCAATAACAATTTGATCTTACCTCGGAAAGGAAGTGACAACTATGACAAACTCTACAAGATCAGGCCTCTGATTGAAGAACTACGCTCAAGCTTTTGAAAGATTTAAAAGCCTACCAAAGAGCAGGCCGTCAACAAAAGCATGCTCAAATTCAAAGGACGCATTGCTTTCAAACATTATATGCTTATGAAGCCCATGAAACGAGGCTACAAGATCTGGGTCAGAGAAGACACGCAGGGTTTCGTTTGTGATTTTCAGGTCTACACCAGGAAGTTAGCTGACACTAGAGAGTTTGGACTTGGAGAACGAGTAGTTATAGATCTTACCATGGGATTGGAAGGCAAAAATTATCACATTTATTTTGACAATTTCTTCAGTTCAGTAAACCTCATGGAAAAAAGGAAGAACAACAAGCTCTACTGTTGTGGTGCAGTTCGGGCAAACCGTAAAGGTCTACCCAAACTCAAAGCCAAAAAAGAGCTGAGATGAGGTGATTTGGACTATGCTGTGAGTTCAGATGGAATCTTTTGTGTATACTCAAAGGACAAATGATGTGTACAACTTCTTTCAACGATTCATAAAGGAAGAGAAGTGACACAGATCGGTAGGAAGGAGAAAGATGGATCTATTGCCCAAGTTACATGCCCAAACGTGGTTGTCGAGTACAACAAGTTTATGGGATGTGTTGACAAGGCTAAAAACTTTTTCTAAAGGATCCTGAAACAGCTAAATATAACATTCATTTGCTTCAGAAATGGACTTTACCAACACCCCCATTTTAATGTGCTAATATATACTCTGAATTATGTATAGGCATAAAATTCTCCAAATCAAATTAATACTTTCTACAAAAACTAGAAAATTAATTGCATAGGCTATATACAATTCAGGGTATAGGGTAAAAAACCAGTATCCGATTGAGCAAAATTATGTAAAACTAAAACTCCTACATCATGTTACCAAAGAGGAATTGGGAAAAATTGTGCATATCAGAGAAAAACTAAAAATCTAACCTATGCATCATTATGGTTATTATCAAAATTGTTTAAGATCAAGCAGTTGAAATTATTAGTTTATTGACTTACCTACAAGGACCTCTTTTTTGGAAATACCGATTATTCTATTTTGATGTATATATCCTTTTATTCTTATAGTTTTATTCACATATTAACAGAAAGCTGACTTTCTTCTGATTTTAAAAATATAACTTTTATTGCTTGTTATTTATTCTTTAAATCACTAATATTAAATATTTTTTTTCTTTTAACTTGCTTGTCAAAACAGATACCACATCTTTAATTGATGCTGACAAATTATTTGTGAAAATTTGTTGAAGAAGGCAGAGTTCTTGTTACTGCCCTCACATTGCATTATGCTATAGTAAAATAGGGGTGGTCCAAAAAGCCATTGCTATTTTTCCAGAATGCCAAAGAAAAGCAGTCTTCCCCAAAAAGAGGTCTTTTACCCTATATTAATTAAAAAAACTTTTTCCACAAAATAAGTTTTTCAAAGAAAAGTAAAGAACTCCATTAAACAAAAAATGAGCAAAAATAAAATCAAATAATCTACCAAGCATGAAACTAAATAAAACCCAAAACAAACAGAAATTACAATAAATAACTGAGTCAAACTCAAAACAAGCAGAAATTAACATAAGATGGGCTCAAAACCCCTATGCCTTCCCAAGGCCAAAACATAATTTGCACATTACTGAAAAAAATACAAATGAATGTGCATTGTCAATTTAATATACATATACTGATATTTAGTAATCAAAATGTTAATATTATTTGATTTATTTAAAGTTAAAAAAGTAAAAACACTTATATTTTTTCAGTAAAGTGCAAATTATGTTCTGGCCATGGGAAGGCATACGGGTTTTACCTTACCTTAAATTGCACTTGCCAGCAATTAGGACAAACATAAGCCCAACTTATGTTAATTTCTGCTTGTTTTGAGTTTGACTCGGTTATTCATTGTAATTTCTGTTTGTTTTGGGTTTCATTTATTTATCAATGCTGATTTGTGGTAGTTTAAGGCTTGGTAGATTATTTGATTTTATTTTTGCTCATTTTTTGTTTAATGGAGTTCTTTACTTTTCTTTGAAAAACTTATTTTGTGGAAAAAGGTTTTTTAATTAATATAGGGTAAAAGACCTCTTTTTGGGGAAGACTGCTTTTCTTTGGCATTCTGGAAAAATAGCAATGGCTTTTTGGACCACCCCTATTTTACTATAGCATAATGCAATGTGAGGGCAGTAACAAGAACTCTGCCTTCTTGAACAAATTTTCACAAATAATTTGCCAGCATCAATTAAAGATGTGGTATCTGTTTTGACAAGCAAGTTAAAAGAAAAAACATATTTAATATTTGTGATTTAAAGAATAAATAACAAGCAATAAAAGTTATATTTTTAAAATCAGAAGAAAGTCAGCTTTCTGTTAATATGTGAATAAAACTATAAGAATAAAAAGATATATACATCAAAATAGAATAATTGGTATTTCCAAAAAAGAGGTCCTTGTAGGTAAGTCAATAAACTAATAATTTCAACTGCTTGATCTTAAACAATTTTGATAATAACCATAATGATGCATAGGTTAGATTTTTAGTTTTTCTCTGATATGCACAATTTTTCCCAATTCCTCTTTGGTAACATGATGTAGGAGTTTTAGTTTTACATAATTTTGCTCAATCGGATACTGGTTTTTTACCCTATACCCTGAATTGTATATAGCCTATGCAATTAATTTTCTAGTTTTTGTAGAAAGTATTAATTGGATTTCGAGAATTTTATGCCTATACATAATTCAGAGTATATATTAGCACATTAAAGTGGGGGTGTTGGTAAAGTTCATTTCTGAAGCAAATGAATGTTATATTTAGATTTAGGATGCAATTTTGACTATAAAGGTATGTCTATTTCTTAGCTAGGTCAGTAACTTAAACTCCTCCATAGTAACCAAATTTTGGTGCACAGGCCTATTCACCACATTTTGTAGGCTATTATTTTTGCTAGCTAAGTTTAGAAGATTAGGCTAAACCTAATCTTAGCACAACATTACAAGTCCAAAGCACATACCAGAGATTAGTCTAAAAGACCTAAAAAATGCACCACAAAGGTAAAATTCTACTTTAGCTACTTTTGGCTATCTTGGAAAGGAGTTAGGTTAGTAAAATGAATCTTTCTGGGATGGGTCTATAGGCTAAAGTATGGGTATTGTTCTATTAGCTGCAAAACACATAAGAAGTGAAGTTTGACTAATGCTAATGAAATAAAACAAAATAGCATAAAAATATAATAGTTTAGAAACAAATTTTGGCTATATATTTGCACATTAGGGGTGTGGGGGTAAAGCATAGCAATTATATAGCCTATGAAACCTTACCTAACCTAGGTACCTTTTCCCCCTTTAATCTCAAAAAACTAGTTTAAATATTGTAAACAGAGTGAGAAACCCCTGTTTGCAATGCTCACCATAGGAATTCTCTATTGAAAGAACCTGCTTGACTAGTTTCTTTTATTATTTTTGTTATAAAATATCTTGTGGATTTTACAGCTAATAGAACAGTACCAAAGTATGTACCAATAAGGTATTTTGAAGGGTAAATTTTTACCAAACCATATTATTGACTTACAAATAAAGTGAATATACCACACTGTGCCTTTTTTTTATGCTATTTCCAAATATAATAATCGTTTTTGTTGTAAATAAATTTTACCCCCACCCCTATATACTAATTCAGGGTATGTATTTGTACATTAGGGGGTTAGGGTAAAATTTCAGCTTACCTCCCATTTATAATAGAAATAAAATTGGCCTCCACCCTCCCCCCTAATGTGCAAATATATACTTTGACTTGGTATATATAGGGGTGGGGGTAATATTCATTTCCAACAAAATGATTATTATATTTGGAAAAAGCATAAAAAAGGCATTGAGTGGTATATTCACTTTATTTGTAAGTCAATAATATGATTTGGTAAAAATTTACCTTTTGAAGTACCTACCTCTACTCCTTCTCTCTCTAGAGGGTCTTGAAATTTGCCAACATGGCAGGTCTATACCTACTGAAATTTTGACAAAACAACATTTTACCTTAATTTTCAGTTTCTTTTTCTTTGGCTTTAGTTCTGAAAATGTAATTCCTGTTATTTGAATAGAATTTTACGACATATCAATGTTTTTTTTTTAAATTTAGGAAATGTATTTGCATATCTTTAAAACCTTATAAATTGGGATTGACCAAAGTTGTGAAGCTGAAAACAATTTTGTTATACTCCATTTGGTAAATATTTACCAAATCATATTATTGAGTAATAACTAAAGTGAATATACCATTTGATGCCTTTTTTATGCTGATTACAAATATAATAACCATTTTTATTGGAAATGAATTTCAGCCCCCCCCCCCCCTAACCTAAACCCCAACCCCGAATGTGCAAATATATATATCCTAAATTGACATGGTATTTGCTTAGCCTTGTGACACCTGATAAGGAGACATGTTAAGAAAACAATTCTTACTTTAAAATATGTATAATGATCCTAGTTCTTATATTATCCAACGGGAGAACCTTTATCATCAAGTCTTTCCACTAAAAATCCTTCTTTTTCTAGCTTAAAATAAAAAATTTCCAAAACTGACACTGCTGAGGTTCAATGCTTAAGTCTTTTTAAATTGCCGCTATAAATTGCCACCAAATAAGTTGTTTTATAGATATTATTCATGCCAGTCTTAAGTGTTCATATTTTTATTTTTACCCTTAGCCACTGCTCTTTAAAAAAAAAAGTAATAAAAAGACCGTCATGAACGCTATATATAAAACAAATTATTAGGTAGCAATTTAAAAAGACATAAACATTCAATCTCAGCAGTATAGGTTTTGGAAACATTTTCTTTTAAGCTGGAAAAAGAAGGATTTTTAGAGGAAAGACTTGATGATAAAGGTTCTCCTGTTGTATAATGTAAGAACTAGGATCATTATACATATTTTAATGTAAGAATTGTTTTCTTAACATGCCTCCTTATCAGGTGTCACAAGGCTAAACAAATACCTGACATATATAGGGGGGCTAAATGTCAGGTAAATATCTACCAAATCATATTATTGACTTATGCATAAAGTGAATATACCACTCAATGCCTTTTTTTATGCTGATTATGAATATAATAATAATTTCTATTGGAAATGAATTTCAGCTTTCCCCCCTATATATGCCAATTCAGGGTATATATTTCTACCTTCGGGGGGGGGGCAAATTTTGTTTCTGATGTAAATGGGAGGTAAGTTTAAACTTTACCCACCCCCCCCCCCTAATGTAGAAATATATACCCTGAATTGGCATATATAGGGGGTATTTGTATTTGTAATCAGCATAAAAAAGGCATCAAATGGTATATTCACTTTATTTGTAAGTCAATAATATGATTTGGTAAATAGCCTATTTACCCTCCATTTAAGCAGAAAATCTATTTTACAAGATTTAAATTTTTTAGAACACAGATCTTTGAAGGTCAGGATCCTTTAGAGAGAGAAGGAGTGGAGGTAGGCCTAGGTACTTTAAAATACCTTCCCAGGACACACTTTAGCCAGTAGACCCATCCCTGAAAGTTTCATTTTCCTAACCTAACCCCTTTCCAAGAAAGCAAAAATTGGCCAAAGAAGAATTTTACCCACCACAAAACTACCCTTTTTTGCTGCTCCAATCTCCTCTACCCTAGGCTATTTGTTAAGGTAATGAAAAGAAAAACAGATCATAACTCACAGCTCGCCATAGTCTCTTCATTGGTGGTGATTTTACTAGCCACCCTTGATAAACAACATTTACAATCTCTCTGTCTTCTAACATTCTTTCATTGGGTTAGCTATACATAAATATCATAGGCTATTAGATTAACTCCTTTTGCTGAAAAAATTCTTTAATTTCTTCAGCTACATGATACATGAGAACAAAGAACTCTCACCAACATGTTTTGTAGGTGCCTCTCTAATAAGCCGAATCGACACAACGCCATTGATCAACTTATTTTTTATTAATAGTAAAGTGCTAGGATATATTTGTAGATATTTTGAGAGACAGCTTCAGAGATTCTTTATATCTTCAAAGATAGATGACAAGTAGAATTGTAAGAATTCCCGTAGAACTTTTCTTGCAGTAAAGTGGTTTGCCTTTTCTAGATGCGGTTTGCTGCTGATCCTTATATTTGTCGACTTCATAGTAGTCTTTGATTCAGTCAAGTAAAAAGCTCTCTGGTACATCCTAGAAGAGTATAGAATTTCCTCACGTATTTTAGATTGATTGAAAGCATACTACATGGGTACACTGTTAAGGGTGAAGGCTTATTGTGAAAAACCTGATATTGCTGTGGATTCAGAAGTAAAGCAAGACGATACCATATCCTTCATCCTTTTCAATCACGGAATTGATTTGATTATGAAGAGATATGATCAAAGACAAAGGATGATGGTTGGAAAAGATGTTCAGCTTACTGACTTAAGTATGTTGATGATATTGCCCTCGCAATATATGATTCACTGACAGCCCAAATTATAGTGATGAACAAAATTGCCTATTGCTCTACCCTTCTCGAATTAATAATTAATCCAACAAAGACTGAAGTGATGTCGGCCAATCTTCATAGCCCCTTTATATATCCATGGACAACAACAGCATTCAGAAAGCGGGAGAATTCGTATACCTTGCAGCCATTTTCGATACAAATGGGTTGTCAGAAAATAAAATTAAAAGGCGTATTCGACTAGGTTTTGCCGGTTTTTCTGAGCTTACTAATTCACTATGGAAGTGTTGAAGCACGAGTCTCACTACAAAAATAGAGTCCACGAGGTGATCGTCAAACGTACTCTTCTATTTAGGTCTGAGATGTTAATTGTCAGAGCTCAAAATAGTAGAAACCTAATCTATTTGATCACAACTGCATTGTCATATTCTATGCGTCCAATAATTCCCTGAAACAGTATCCAATAATGAGGTCTGTCAGTGCTGTAAACAACCGTACCCAATGCCAGAAATTATAAAAAGACGACAGCTCCTGTAGCTGGGCCATTTTCAAAGGCGGGTAAACCACCTACACTTTTCGAATCCCACTATTAAAGCCCAGTCACTCAAAAATTGAAAACATTGCCCTGGCGTGCAGAGGAAAAGCTTATGATAAACAGCATAGGTTGACACAAAGCTGGTTGGAGCTTTTTACTTATTTGGTCGGCTCTGGGACAGAAATTGGCAACACCATGTTGAAGATGTTGCACATGACCATGTCTCACAGAAGACTTCTATTGCTAAAACTATGGATTCCGGGCAAGGCGGACCGTCAAAAGTAAGTATATATATATATATATATATATATATATATATATATATATATATATATATATATATATATAAATTTCAATGATTTAAAGAACATGAAAATTGGAACTTGGAATGTTACGACATTAAAAAATGACTATTGTATCAAAACTTTTACTGACGAATTCAGACGATTCGAACTGGATTTATTAGGAGTTTCAGAAACTCATATCCCAGGGGTAGGAAGCATGAAATTAGGTTATATAGAATTTGTTTACTCAGGCAGGAAGGATGGGTTACATAGACCGGGAGTAGGGCTCATGATGAATAAGGAAGCTGCTAAGTCTTGTTTAGGCTGGGAAGGTATTAATAATAGAACACTAATTGCTCATTTTATGACTAGTAAGTTCAAGGTATCAGTTATAGTAGTGTACGCCCCTGTAGAACCGACTGATGGAGATACTAGTGACTCAGATGAATTTTACTTACAGTTACAGGAGCAAATAGACAAGGTCCCAGGTCGAAATATGATATTATTGATGGGATATTTTAACGCCCAGGTTGGTAGAAATAAGGATAGATGGTATCCCAGCTTAGGTAAATTTGGTGTAGGAAAAGAAAACAGTAATGGATACAGACTTTTGCAATTTTGTAGGCATAACAATCTAGTTATAACCAATACGGTGTTTGGTCATAAAATTGCTCATAAGCTAACATGGTATTCACGTGATGATACGACAGCAAACCTTATTGATTATTTTATAGTAAACTGAAGACTGGCAGGATCAATACAAGATACTAGGGTATATAGGAGTGCTGTTATGGATGTTAAAAGTAAAGATCACCATCTAGTAGTGTCAAGGGTTAATTTAAAGCTGAAATATCGGAAGGGTAATTACCTCCCGGGAAGTTATGATGTTAGTAGACTCCAGGATGAGAATTTGAGAGAAACTTTCCAGGAACAGTTGAATACTAAACTTGAGAGTTTAAAATTTGATAATGTGGAAGATGGTTGGAATAATTTTAGAAAAATAATTTGTGAAGTTGCTGAAGGTGTATTAGGGAAGAAAGCGAGAACTGCAGCTAAGAATATTAGTGAAAAAGCTATATGTTTAATAGAAAGGAGAAAGGACTTGTACAATAATTATCTGAGTGATAGATCACATGAAAACAAAAGAAATGTAAAGAAAGTGGAGAAAGCATTGAAATATGAACTAAGGAGGTGTGAAGTGGAGGCCATGGATAAAATTGCCGAGGATTTAGAAGATGCAGCTAGACGGCATAATAGTAAAATATTGTACTGGCATGTTAACAAATTGAGAGGTAATAGTCAATCCGGACTTGTCCCAGTTAAAGATAGGAATGGGGTGGTAATTAGCGATAAGGCAAAAGCTAAAGCGAGATGGGCCGAACATTTTGAGAATTTGCTTAACCGAGATAGAGTTGCAGGACAAAATATAGAGGAAAATGAAAAAGTTTGTGATACCTTGGATGTGAAGGAAGATTTGTTTTGTGAGAAGGAATTAGAAACAGTACTAAAAGGATTAAAGAATAATAAGGCTCCAGGTACTGATAGGTTATTAAATGAGTTTCTTAAATATGGTGGCTCTGAGGTTAGAAATAAGTTATTGAAGATTATGAATATGATTTTTGAAAAAGGGGAAGTACCTAACGATTTTAGGAAAACCTTAATTAAGCCACTTTATAAGAAAGGTGATAAAAATGAGTGTGGTAATTATCGAAGCATTAGTCTGGTCTCTGTAGGTAGCAAATTGCTTAGTAATATGATACTTTTTAGACTGAGAGATGCCGTAGACAAAGTTTTAAGAGAAGAGCAGTGCGGTTTTAGAAAAGGTAGAGGATGTGTTGACCAAATTTTCACTCTTAGGTTAATAATTGAAAAGTGCCTAAGTTTTCAAACACCTTTGGTCCTCAGTTTTACAGATTATGAGCAAGCGTTCGATTCTGTTGATAGAGGAGCTTTAGTAAAGGTTTTATTCTTGTATGGTATACCAGACAAATATATTAAAGTGATTAGGGCTATGTATGAGAATAACACTGCTGCGGTTAAGGTAGGAAATGAGGTTAGCAGCTGGTTTTGTATTAAATCAGGAGTTAAGCAGGGTTGTGTTCTAACCCCCTTTATATGGACTATTTTGATGGACTTTTTTTTAAGGAGCACAGGAAAGGCAATGGGAGACCACGGAATCAAATGGGGAGGGAAAAGTCTCCTGGACTTGGATTATGCTGATGATTTAAGCATCCTAGATGAAAGTGTGAGCAAAATGAATGAAGTTTTAGAGGTTTTGCGAGTTCAGGGTTCTAGTATTGGTTTTAAAATTAATTTT